>NC_072820.1:4300000-4600000 GCF_027744805.1 Dunckerocampus dactyliophorus
GCGTGGGTTTTCTCCGAGTACTCCGATTCATTCCACACATTCCAAAAACATGCATGTTAGCTTAATTGGCGACTCTAAAATGGTCCATAGGTATGAATGTGAGTGTGAATGATGTCGATATGTGTCTGTATGTGCCCTGCGATTGGCTGACGACCAGTCCAGGGTCTACACCGCCTCTCACCTGAAGTCAGCTGGGCTCCAGCATACCCCCGCAACTCTAATTAGGATCATTAGAGTTGGAGGAGGGTATTGGAAGTATTGGGTTAAATGAGGGTATTGTGTATGTACTGTGTATTGTGTATGGTTCTGAGCTGCCACTGCAGGGGGCAGTAGCGTTTACCTGCTAGTTAGAGCCAGAAGAGAGAAGAAGGGTTGCCGAGCCGTTGACCGCATTGAAGTGTGGAGTGCGTTTTGCTATAAGGTACTCAATGCTAATTAATAGTTAATAAACGCCAATAAAAGGCTGACTTGCACACAGTCTTCCTGCCTCATCGTCATTCAATTACAATATTTTATACTCTTATCCAACAGAGCTGCTGCGCTAATTTGGGCGTATGTCTTGATTACAAAACAATCATGCATTTCTTCCGGTGGCTAACATTCTGTAGTCTAACTTCCATGCTTTTATTTAGCTTACTTTGCACTGAACAGTAAGTCACTGTGTGCACACTTTAAAGCTGCGTAAGTAGACATTAGTTATGTTAGCAATAATGAGGAAGTGATACCACATCATAGAAATACAACACATAAACTTCAACAGTAAGCTTCAATACTTCAACATAAACAAAGCAATTTTTCATAAAAATGACCCTTTTGGTTCTCAAATTTTATGTTGAGAAATGTGGCTGACTGTATATCGATGTCCACTGTGTATGTCGATATCGAGGCACTTCCTGATAATGATAATGATAATGATAATAACAACAACACAGTGGACCACAGTCAAGCAGGACCAATTTAAGCAGGTTCCTGTGTATCGTGGATCCCAGCACATTTGCAATTCAGCATTAACAGCCAACAAATTTATGGAATTTTGGTCCAAAAAATGTTTGTCTCCAAAAATAGGCCTTTTTTCTGCAGAAAACACATCTCATTCACACTAAGTTGGTAACAAATTATAAATATGTGATCATTCAGGTGAAATGTACCACTGTTATACATGTCTTTATGCCTCACTGATAATGTTTCTTAGTCAAGAGTTGACATTTGACAATTTGTTCGCAGGTCCTTGACCGCAACATAGTTGTGTGCTGTGATTGGCTAAACAATATGTGTCAAACTCAGGACGGGGGGCCAAATCTGGCCCATGCTGCAATTTCATCCAGCCCATGGGACTGTTTCGAAAATAGCATTGAGCTGGCTCGCCTCGCGGACCTTATCAAACAAAGTGTATAAACTTAATGTCTGACACCCCTGGGCTACACCGCGACTCCGATTCCATCTGTCCATTGATCATCTTACATTACCATTTATTGACTACCTGCAGTATGCATTTTATACTTCAAAATGCGTTGTGAGGCATATTTTTAGGGATTAAACCTGGATTGTAGGTTTATCATTTAGCTTTCGTTGCTGATGAACGATGGGATTTGAAGAGAGAAGGGGAGGATTTCTGGAGCTGAATGTAGTCTAACAATTACAGCAATCACTTTCATTGCAAATGTTGAGTTTAGAGGCGGAGGAGCGAGGCATGTGTTAAAAATGGACATTTTTATGGGCGTATCAATTACTCGTGGAGTTGCGCCTTTCCCCGATAGTTGTGCAGCACAACTCCCGCAAAACGTGGGAATCTGCACCCTTCTGCTTATGCTCAACAAGCTTTGCCTACTTCAAAGACTTACCATGTGCACCAAAGAGGTAATAAAACCACCTCATTCAGCAACAGTCTTGCGATGACCTTCGCCTCCTTTCTGCATCTCAACATTGGCTTCTGTCATAGCGACTAATCCTGCTCAAATTATAATTCAAGTTAGGGCAAAACACTGGAGAGCACGAGTGATGGATGGAGACAGAGACTGGAATGAGGCGCTGAGAAGGATGAGATTGTGACAGCGTGGGGAGGAGGCGGAGGGAGTGGGGGATGTTGGGAGATGCGGGGAGGGAGGTGAGGGCTGGGAGTGATAAATTGCTTTGAACTTTAATGGACGTCTCAGAAGCTCCTCCAGTGATGTGTCCGGACAATACACAACATTACAGGCACACGTGAGGGCTGATTGTAGCTGACAGCCAAAGAAGACTGTCCCCATTGACCTAGTACACACACACACACACACACACTTACACACACACACAAACACGTGTTGCCAGATAGTGTTCCTAAAGTCAGCTAAAGACAGAAGGCGACTTCTAGTGCATCCCTAACTGGGGAATAAGCCAGTAGGGGTGAAGAAGGGTGAGGGATGAAAGAGAAAGGGAGGAAGAGGATGAGTATTGAGGGGAGGAAGATGGGTGGAGAAGGTGCAGCCATATGGTCAGGCTTGGGTTCAGACAAATAAAATGTTGCCATCGCTTCACAATGGTTAACTACACACAAATGAATCAGTAATGGCGCATTCATTCACAGTGACAACTTCAGTCTCACACACACACAGACGCACACAAACACAATGGTTGACATGTGAATGAAACTCGACGACATTCACACAGAGGGAGCAATAAATGTCGACGGAGGTCGGGCAGGCGGAGTGGCAAGTATGCAGGGTTGTGAGGTTGGAAGACTGTGTGTGTGTGTGTGTGTGTGTGTGCAGCAGTGTATCATTGGAACCGCCCCACTTCCTTTCCACTCGGCTGCCTCTGTGTGAGTGTGTTAGTGTGTCTGTGCAGGCCAGTCTTTGTCTCCATTTGAATGGGGGGTTTGTCCCTCAATCTGTGCCCCACTACCTTGCCAGATTTGCAATGATTTTCCAATGATGATTGAGGTTTTGTGTGTGTGTCACTGTCAGTGTCAGTGTGTGCATGTGTGTGTCTGTGCTCACTCAGCCCTCTCTCCCATCCTTGGCCAGTGATTCCTCACTGCTTTGTGAGTCCTTTCACACTGAATGTCTCTTTCTACACTCAACTACTATCATGTGATAGAGTGAATGTGTAGACTGTCTATGTCTGCCCATCTATCAGACTGACCTGCTTCTCTGCATTCATCCTTGCCGTCCTGTCTCTCTGTCCTTATGTCTGTAGCCTACTTTCATGTCCCTCTGACTGTCTGTCCTTTTGGCTGTCTGTCTGCTTACCTTCCCACCGACTGCTCGGTCTTCCTGCTTGACTGCATCATGTCTTCCTGTCTGACTGCCGGTTTCCTACCCAATCTTTGTATCTGCCTATTCTGTGTCCTCACCTGTCAGTCCGCCTACCTACTAGCTGTCTTCCTGCCTTCCCGTCTAGCCATGTAACTGCGAGGCTGTCTGTCCATTTACCTACCAATCAGTCTTCCTGCCTATCTGTATGCCGGTCTGTCTACCAACCAATCTATTTTCCTGCCTGTCTACTTCTTTAGTCTTTAGGTTTACCCTGTGTATGTCAGTTGCCTCAACCCTCTATCTCAGCCATCACCAAATGGCGGATCTCGGTCCGGATACAGACCCTGTGATGGCCCTTACCCTATGGGCCTGTGACCAATTAAAGTGAATGGGAACTATAATAATAATATATAATCATGCTCACGGACCGATCGCAGCGGCAGCTTGCGGGCGTAATTACTTCGGTTATTACGGCTATGTGACAGCAAACGTGGTGACGTCACTCAAAATGAGCCAATGACATAATTTGTTCAGTTGCCGAGACATGAATGAGAGAACCACGGCTTGCTCAAAAGAAGAAAAGTTGAAAAAAAACAAACATTTAAAAGTGAATGGATAGAAAAATACACAGTGGTGTGAAAAGTGCGTGCCCCCTTCCTGATTTCTTATCAAACAGCATTTTGTGTTCAGTTGTGTTCAATTTGTTCGATGATTTGAAACATTTAAGTGTGACAAACATGCCAAATCCAGTGCCAAACCGCTGGGTCTCACATGCTCTGAAACTGCAGCGCTGGTCAAAAGCGCCACTGTGACGCAACATTACCTGAAAAACACATCATTCAAGGGGACGTATCCATTGAAGTCTGATGTGAGAGCACGGAAAATAACGTTGGTGAGAGCCCAGTATGAAAAATCTACGAGAGTCATAAGACATTTATTTATAGCACAACAACGTTCAAATGAGTGTTCACTAAGGTTTGTGTGGATATTGGAGCAAAACTAAAATCTTTCATTGACGGCAGAGTTGTGAAGGAGTTCTTCTGCTGCAGAGACCCTACTCAAAGGTAAACACAACGGGGAACTGTGTGACCAATTCAAGCAAATCCCAATGTCAGCTACAACAATAACAAGAAAATCAGAAACTTGAATAGGGTGTATTGTTGCAGCTCTTCTTTTAAAGAGACACTTATTAAATTGTTGTTATTTAATATTTTGTCAGAGAAACCGCTGCAGTTTTATTTAACTTTAAAAATAAGTGTCTTGTGTTCATTTAATTGTTTATACAGTCAAACCTTTTACTATTTATGTAAAATTTGGTCCTGTTTTCTATTGTATTGAAACAACAGGGGGTTTCATTACATTTGATATTCATATATGCAATTTTGTTTCTGTTTGATGCAATTTAAGGCAAAATGAGGTTCGGACTTTCGCAAAACGGACCTTTTTCAATTTTAATTGAAGACCCCTGCTCTATCTGCTTATCAACCGGTCAGTCTTCTTGGTTCTGGTTCTGTCCGACCATCTGTCTTACCTGCAAGCGTGCCTTCCTGTCTGGTATCGTTCCCCCTGCCCTTCTCTCCATCTGACTCAGGTTCGACCAAGACTAAGAAAGACGTCAGCTTGTGACTCGGGTGTAGAGGGAACAAACAATGCAAAACCGCTGGTACACTATAACGCATTGCTGTTGTTGTCATGTCTGTGAGTACTATTCTCATTCATCCTTGTTTTCGTCCTTGTTTTTCCAGGGACTTAAATCAAACGCAACTGTTCAGGTTGTCTTTGCCATTTCTCCAAGCAGGCTTCATCAGTTCATGTTCAAGACTAGATAGGACAACACTAGGACATCTCAGACTAGGTCTGTCCTATCTAGTCTTCACCTCACATTCAAACAGGCGTCATCAGCTCCTGCTTGTGACGACCTGTCCTATGTAGTCTTGAGCATGAACTAATGAAGCCTGCTCGGATGAGAGGCCAAATGGCTTCTAAGAAAACCTGAACTGTCCAGTTGCGATCGATTCAATGCCACGACAATCCTTTTGAGCCTCCCAAAAGCCAATGAGACAGGTTACAGAGTCGGCAAGTTGTTGAGACAGAGGCTGCAGACAAATCCTCAAATCTTATTATGTCCAAGTGAATGGAGGACGAGTGGAGGCCATGTATCAGTCTGAACAAAACCATGAATGTTTCATGGCGAGGCAATGGGGATATATTTGGGTTAATGTTTCATAGCTGTATGTATATCCAGACATGAATGTTGAATTTTTCATGATGGTTTGAGGTTTGAAGAGGGCGGTGTTGTATAGTTGTTTAAGCCTCGCTGCGTCCTCGTTGGGTTTATTCACAGGAGGGTGACCTGTGAGCACAAGACTGGGTTTTCTGTGTGTGTGTGTGGTGTGTGCTGGGGGGCGCTTTTGTGGGGGCCAAGGGAGCCATAAAAGATGCAGAACCACTGGCTGTATTGTTGTGGAAATAACAAATGTTAGCATTTAGTGATCATGCATGAGTTATAAGTCCTAGGACAACGTTTATTCCGTTTTAGTGTGTGTATCTGAATGTGCGTGTCATCACGCTTGCACACGACATGTGGTCAGAGCCTAGGAACATATTTAGACTGGAGTAAGTCAACAGCTTGGAGGAGTGTGTACAAAAACAAACAGATATTTTTATTTTTTGTTTCCATGTGTCTTACCTCTGTTGCCCTCTGGTTGGGCATCGAGTCTCGAGCATCGATGCGAACTGAGACCAACATTTGGATTCTCCCGGGATCAATCAACTTTTTACATTTTGATACCTAGTTTTGATGCCCAGTCAGCCGACTGGAAGAAATAGCTGCCATCCTGGCCAGGCTCCAAGCACTAGTTCCGGGCTGCTGGAGGTCCAGTTCTCCAGTTCCGCACTTCCGCACCTTCCCTGGAGCCTTTCTGGCCATGCACCAGACGGAACAGCTCACCGTTACGGCTGAGCTCCACAGACCATGTTTGGGCTGTATGAAGCCCCGTCCCCCGTTGAACTTCCACACCTTCCAGAGAGCCTCGTTGAGCATAGTCCAGGTGGAACACGTCGCTGTTGTGGCCCGTCTCCATGCACCATTTCCGGGCTGCATGAAGCCCTGTCCCCTGCTAAACTTCCCCACCTCACATGGAGCCGCACCGAGCCTGCGTGATGGAGCTTCCCATGTTTTTTTTTTGGCCAGGCTTCCCACACCATTTCTGGGCTGCATGAGGCCCCTTCTCTAGCTGCGCTTCTCCACCTTTGATGAAGTCTTGCTGGGCGTGCTCCAGGCGTAAGACCACGCCGTTTTGGCTGGGCTCCACGCACCATTTCTGGGCAGCATGAAGCCCGGTTCCCCGAAAGACTTCCCCACCTCCCTTGGAGCCTCGCTGGGCATATTCCAGGCGAACACCTTGCCGCTCCAGGCACCATTCATGCCCCCCTGCCCACTTCCCCACTTTCCATGGGGCCTCTCTGGGTGTGCATAACAGCCTGTCCTTGCTGCCGAAGACATAAAAAGTTTATATAATTTTTTAAAAATCATGGAGAAGTTCTGACATTTCATCCAAAAAGAACTCTGGTTAGCACCCTCATTTAAGCCGTGCAAATTTGTATGACCCTGCCCTTAAAAGAATCGGAATCAAGACTTCTTAGGAACCGGAATCAAAAAAAGAAATCGGAATCTTAACCGGTTTCGTTCAAGGTCATTTGTCAAAAAAAAAAAATTCTTAGCCATTTTTTTCCACAGAAAACACATCTCATTCACCCTTAATAAGAATTTATAAACATGTAACAATACAGGTACTGTTAGAAAAGACTAACATTTTTACATTTTTATACTTCCCTGATGATGTTTTTTCGTCAAGCGTTGAGATTTCGTACTTTGTTCGGAGGTCCTTGAACACACCACTGCTGCTGTAAATTGTGAAAGTGAAACTTGTATATAACTTGTACATCGTGAGTCCAATTCTCTCTGTTCACTGATCATCTCATTGATCATCAATTGTTAGTGTTGAGTGTCTATACGTTTTATGATTTCATAAATGTGTGCGGCATATTGACAACTGAAGGGGAGGGTTCTGGAGCTGAATCTAATCTAATAATACAAACAGTCACTTTTATTGCAAATATTCATCCGAAATCTGAGTAAAACATCAACAGCAAGCTAGCAGGAGGGCTTTGAGGAGCAAGCCGCGTTTAAAAAATAGACATGTTTACAGGCGTATCAGTTATTTGCTGTTTTTCGCTGGTGGTCCTGAATGTAACCTCTGCGAAAGGTGGGGATCTAATGTATCTACGAACATAATCCAACAAATGTTAATCAATATCATCTGTTCCAGGGACATATGCTTCCTTCATGAAACTCTTATTTATATTAACCTGTGTTTTAGCTAACATTGTGCCATTCTTATCTGTAAACACATGTTCACCTCAACAAACAACAAATGATGTACTCACCTTTAACTTGTTGTTTTAGCCATATTAGACATGACAGAGACACGTGACTTGATGTCCTTCTATGGTTCTCATGAATCATCATCATGCTTTTCCTCTTTGCCATCACCCATACCCTTCTGTTGTGGCATCACCCAAAAAAAACACAAACACACAAAAAAATAAGCTGAAGTGAAGTCTCGAAAGACATGCTGATGTCATACACAATGGCAGTTTCAGCTGCAACTTTTTATGCGACTTTTGAGACATTCCATTCCATTCCATTCCATTCCATTGTCTTCCGCTTATCTGGGTCTGGGTTGCGGGGGCAGCAGTCTCAGTAGGGAAGTTCAAACTTCCTAGTCCCCGGCTACCTCTTCCAGTTTCACCGGGAGGACCCCAAAGTGTTCCCAGGCCAGCTGTGAGACATAAATCCCTCCAGCGTGTCCTAGGTCTGCCTTCTCCCGGCTGGGCATGCCCGGAACACCTCACTAGGGAGGTGTCCGGGAGGAATCCGGACTAGATCCCCGTGCCACCTCAACTGGCTCCTCTCGATGTGAAGGAGCAGCGGCTCTACTTCAAGCCACTCTCGGATGACTGAGCTCCTCACCCTATCCCTTATGGTGAGTCCAGCCACCCTACTGAGGAAGCTCATTTCAGCCGCTTTTATTGGCAATCTCGTTCTTTTGGTTACGACCCAAAGCTCATGACCATAGGAGGTGGGGGGGGGAACACAGATCAACCGGTAAATTGAGAGCTCTGCCTTGCCGGCTCATCTCTCTCTTTACCATGACGGTCCGGTGCAGCGACCGCATTAATGCAGACGCTGCGCCGATCTGTCTGTCGACCTCACGCTCCACTCCCCACTCCACTTCCCTCACTCGTGGACAAGACCCCGAGATACTTGAACTCCTCCACCTGGGGCAAGACCTCACTCCCAACCCAGAGGGTGCAGTCCATCCTTTTCCGACTGAGAACCATGGCCTCGGACTTGGAGGTGCTCAGTCTCATCTCGGAAGCTTCACACTCAGCTGCAAAACGCCCCAGGAAACGCTGGCGTCTCACCCTGGAGCCAGGTCTTGGGGTCTGAAGAAGCCACACGGGATCTCTTCCCCGTAGACCCACCACCTGCAGGGGCAAGCGTAAGGGTCTGGTTATTGGGGCTTTTTTTGTAACATTTTCCCGAAAAATTCCCTAAAAACTCCCAGAGTTTTTGCTCATTTTCCTGGAAAGATACACCATTTTGAAGAATACACAGTACTTAACTTTTCATTTTCTACTAAATATGTCACAGATGAGGGTGACAGGCAGATCAAACACAAATGTGCACTTACACACACACACACACACGGGGGTCTTTTATGCATGACACCTCCTCGCCTTCATCCAGCTGATCACAACCATGAATTTGAGAACAAAAGGGAAAAATATTCCACCTCAAAGGGCAAATCATTTCTGACAGAATACTTAAATTACGTGCTGCACTGTCCTCACACTTCACAAGCCTTTGTCGCACTGAATGACTTACAAAGGTGTGTGTGTGTGTGTGTGCGTGTGTGTGTGTACGTGTGTGTGTGTACGTGCACACCCACAGGAGCACTTCAAAACCAGGGGGCCTAATCAGCACCCTGTAGCCCACCCACGCAACCTCTTCAAATATCTCTTCCTCCTCTGCTCTTCTTATTCCATCCTTCTGCTGCCTCTTACCTTACCCCCACCCCCCACCGCCACTCCCGGCCTTATTGTCCTCCTTTCCATCTTCACTCTCCTCCACCACGGTGCTTGTGATGGGAGGGCAGGGTCTCCAGGGACGGCTGGGCAAAGTGCAAGCTCAGCTCTGGGGTCAATTGAATGTTTTGCTCCTGGTCCTGGTGGTGATTTTGGAGGTTGCAAGGCAGGCTGATCTAGGATCTGTCCCCGCGGACAGGCAGTGACAAGGCCACTGGCAAATGTTATGACGCTACTGAAATATTAAAGCTAATGGGAATCACGATAGTGTGTGTGTGTGTGTGTGTGTGTGTGTGTGTGAACATGCGTTGCTACTGGAAATGAGGTGGAGTGAACAAAGTGGAATGGAGATGGATAATGCATAACACTGCTAAATGGCACGGAGCATTTGGGCTTGACGACTGAGTGTGAAAAATATGGGAAGGAGGAGGAGGCGGGAGGAGAACAAAGGATAGCGAGAAAGGAAAACTAGAAAGACTGCTAAGATCTCTGAGCTGCCGAGTTGTTGACGTACACAATCACACGCACGCACGCACGCACACGGAGGCTTGTAGCCGTATCTCACACACATCGCCTGCAGCACAATACAGCTCATTGGTAGGTGCAGTACAAGCTGCAAATGAGTCCTCTCTCAACTGAAGCAGTTGTCAATGTTATTACTTCCTAATGAATATGCACAAGTGTATCGCGTTGTGAGTCGGGATATGCTATAAATAATCAGCATGTGCTGTGTGGCACACACAAGGAGAGTGATCCGCTGCTGTTATAGCCATCTAATGCTACTTATTTATGATGGACAAGAGCAACATTACATTAAAAGCACAAAATGAATACAGACCCACCATCCACCCGTACGAGCCGGGAGTTTGTTTTTCAGACAGAAGATTATAACGTCACTGTTTGATGTGTGCGGTACCAGGCAGTCTGCTAGCATGAATTAAGTTGTGGTTGTGCACCGAACAAAAACGCACATCAGCAGAGGCGACGACTTTGCAACTCCACTTGAGACTTTGACATCAAATGACTCTGGACTTGACTTGGACTTTAGTCTGATGACTTGAAAATACTTTGAGATTTTCAGTGAATGTGTTGAGTAAAACGTGTCCCCACGTGTCCATATTCATGGCATTTTACCTGGTAAACACGAACCAGTGCTCACCAAATAGTAAGGACTGGAACACTTCATTTAATAATGGCTCTCACTGTAATTTGCTGGAGTCACAAAGCTTTAGAAATGGCTTTCAAACCTTTTTCAGACTGATAGATCTCAATAACTTTCTTTCTGAGGCAGGCAATCACTTTTTCACACAGAGTCACAGATTTGTTTTCCTCCCTTAATATTTAAAAAATGCATTTTGTGTTCAGTTTGTGTTGTCATTGACTAATATTTAAATTTGTTGGATGATCTGAAACATTTAAATGTGGCAAACATGCAAAATAAATAACAACTCACACCACTGTATCTACTGTACTGGGTAATACAAATGCAAAGGTGACTATATTGGTGTTATTTCATGTCTAGAGGGCTCTAATGGTGTTAAAATCCATATTTAGAAGATGGTGCTCTATGCCATAACTAAAAAAATATTCAATTTATTAATATTGCATCCTACTTCGCGGAAATTCACTTATCACGGTGAAGTCTGGAACCAATTAACTACGATAAACGAGCAACAACTTTAGTTATCTACAAATGTATTTTTTTTTTTATCATTGCACCTGAAAGGTTGTGGTCCCCCGTTCTAAGATATGTTGTAAATGCCTGGAAATAAAAGCTGAAATGTTTCTCTCTGGTTTCATATTTGATGAATCTACAGCAAAAATAAAGGAATTGACGTCACTATTCCAACACTCCTGGAGGGCACCGTAAGTGCATATGTTTGGGGGAGGGGGTGACTGAAGCAACAATTAAAAATACAAGAGTAGGTAGACTTGTTTTGTGTGTGTGTGTGTGTGTGTGTGTGTGTGTGTGTGTGTGTGTGTGTGGTAGACAACAACCACGTGAGTACTTTGATGTGAGACCTGAGAGAAGTGTGTTGAATCAGTGTTTCTCAGTGCACCCTGTGGGCATTTGGTTAAATTATGGATCTCAGCTCTCAGTCACTCCCTCACACACACTCAACGAGGGCGCAAAGTAGACAGAGCGGCATTTTATCACAGCGACGGCGATGTTAATTAACATCAGACAAACATGCGCTAAATAATAAGTTGAACTCATTTCCATCCTGTGCGAGCGCAGCAAAGTAGGGCAGTGTTTGGAGGCGCGCCACCTTCGCTATACGTCCTGCAGATGACAAATGACTGACGAGCTGGGAGAGGAAAGGACAGGAGAGGAGAAGGGTCCACGCCCCCTTGTTTGTCATCCTCCCGACAAATCCACACACAGCAAACGCGTGTGTTGACATCTCACACACGCTCCTCGTCACATATCAAGTCTGCAGACTTGTTGCTAATTCTTTCTGCTCCACGCCGCCTCTGACCTCCTACTCAGGCTCAGCAGGGCTCTCCGTGTCATCTCACATTGATTTGTCTAATGCTGCTCAGACATGATGATGCACCGTGTTCTTACGTGTACAGAGCGAGGCGTCCCCTCCATTTGTGGCTGATTTGCATTTGCTGCCTTTCAGTTAAAAGACACACGCACGTACCCACCTACAGCAAACACGCAGATGCAATAGGCAAGCTCTCATCAGCCCTCGGGGCTCACGCACAGTTCCATCTAATTTCCCCCACCCGGTACCTTGCCAGATGAGATGCAAGATTTCAGGGAATTTGCCAGCCAAAGGGAATGGAGCGGTGATTTCATCATTCAAATGTGTTATTCCGACGCCTCAGGACAGTTTGCTGTGTGTTAGTGAACGTTCCCCGCCTGCGTTCCTTTGCCAAGAACAAGATAGCAAAGTTGTCTGCTTCCATGAATTTGTGAATTCATTAGATTAAGTGGGAAAGAGGTCAGTGTGGCGATGCTGTCACAGCGGGTGGTGGCAGTGCAGCCATGCACGGGCAAGAAACAGAAGCAGCGCGGTGGGAAACCGACACAAGTGGGAGACACTGGGTTGGACTGATGACCTGGGGGCAGGGGTGTCCAAAATTTTTCAACTGGGGGGGCCGCATACTGATAAGTTAAAGGCCATGTCGACATTTTTAATTTTGTAAAAAGGCTCAAGCTAAATGGTGGGTATAAACACTCCTAATCCAAATTTTAATACCAGTTGAAAAATTGTAAGAATTTACATTTTGCACTATTGGAGCTTAAGGAGACAGCCTTGAAAAGCCTAAATCTTGGCAAAAATGTGGATTCAATGTCATTTTCTGTCAGGTATTCACACTGTCATGATCTCTTAATGGCAAAGGCAAAAAAGGGATTCCTGAGCTGCATAAGCAAGGCCTCTTGCATCGCGCCATTGCTGCTGAGGCTGGACGCAGTAAGACAGTCATTTGAAACTTCTTCAAACATCCTGAGGGTTATGGAACAAAAAAAAAGTCAAGTGGTAGACCCAAAAAAATGAGCTGGCGGATCCCATTGGGTGTCTGTAAAGACACGGGACGCTCCTCGGTCCCAGTGAAGGTTGTCACTGGCGTCGAGTGCAGTCCAATAACCATCAGATGCCATCTGCCAGAGAAGGCAAAACGTCTTCAAAGGCCTCGTCTTCTTGAAGGCCACAAAATTGCCCAATTGGAATTTATGGGAGAGCAGGGAAAAACGACATCATAAAATGTAACCTTGATGTTCCTGATGGCTTCCAACGTTACTGGCATGACGAGGAGATCCCACCTGAGATGTTTTCTACACGGCACAGTGGAGGCGGCGCCATCATGATCCTTCAGGGGAACAATGGAGTTTTAGGTTGTGCAGGAGCGTCAAATGGCCGTTGGCTATGTGGAGATGCATTGTATTTTAGGGGGGTTTCTTAGTTTTTTTGAGCTATGGTCTTACACTTTTGATCATCTGATGAACAACCTATTCCACTTTAATGCTTGTTTGCAATAAATTGCCTACTCAAAAATGTTTTTTTCCCGCTCCTATTTTTTCTTTTTTCATGTTGAAGTTCTGCTTAGACCCTCCATAAAGGGATAGTTGGGATTTTTGTCCATGAATTTGTGTGACATCCCCATCAGCAGTGTAGTGCATCAACACTAGTGCCGAGCTCCGGTCGGATTTCGGTGATGAGGAACGTAAGCATTTAAGCACTGTGGAACACATACGCAACAATGGACAAGCGGCAGTGCGCAGTGATACGAACGGAGAGAAAATAACGCAGAGCGATTGTGAGATTGTCTGACTTTTTTGTGGTCAACGGTTTTGTGATGCCAATGCATTACTCCCTTGAGCGCATATTGTTTTGAGAAGCGCTTAACTTAAGAGACCCCCCCAACTAGCCGGAATTACTTTCCTCCACAACAAAAAACGACCAGAACTCGGCTCAACGCACAAAGTGGGGGAAAAGTCACCCTTGATGCACTACACTGCTGGTGCAGATTTTTTGACTTCATGTCAAAAAATCCCAACTATCCCTTTAAAGTTTGAAAATGCTGGTTTGTTAAATATTTCCTTATTCAAACACCAGACCTGTACCACTACCTCAAAACTAAATCCAAGCCATTTGTAGTACTTCAATAGATAAAGTCTACTTAATTAAGCCCAAGGTAAATGTGTGATTAATCATGATTAATCACAGAGTAGCCATGTGATTAACTTGATTACATTTTTTCATGATTGACCGCACAAATTTTGATATGTAATTACTGTACTGTAATTTCCTTTTGTTAAGAAAGAGCCATTACACTTTAGTAATGGTTGGTTTGTCTGACTTTTTGCAGGATTCAGACACTGATGAAGCTTGGGCTCAAGTATCCGCTGGGCTACTGACTGTCATCAACGAAGAGCTCCCAAGACTCTCCATCTTGACCCATTAATGACTGCTATCATCACTGAGGGAGATATTGTCATGAAAGACTCCAAAACCCACCTCAGGCACTTTGCCTCTTGTTTGGCCTCATGTACGCTCGTCCAAAGTCCGGGAAAAATACGTTTGGATTCATCCAAAGAGTGATGCCTGGCAAAATCAAACTCCTGTCACCTGACAAAAACCTTTTTCTTAGGTAAGTGGCATTGTTAAATGTTTTATCTGGTCTTACCTCAACCACATTGTTTGTGCACTTGCCACTTTTTGACTGAGTTTATTATGAGGAGGTCTGAAATTCAGACTTGCTTTTGCTGCCTTTTTTTTTTTGCGTCCGCACAGTGTTCGAAGTGACGGAAAGTACATGTTGTAAATAGTAGAATTACATATTTTGGAACTTTTCGGATGTACTTTGGCCTTGGTTTGTACAGTAAGGTTTACAGTTACTGTGTTGTTAGTAAAAAAAAGAAATGACTAAGGAATGCTCTACATTTGTCTTCTGGTACTCTTTTTTTATGTGAAATGTAACTGATAAAAATGTAGTTTTGATGCTTAATGTGTCGGCTGCACGCGAATTACAGTAGTTGGATGACTCGATACTTTTATGGCAGTCGGTTTGCGTGGGTTTATCTAGTGAATCAGATTGCAGGTTCAAGTAATAACAACTAAGAAGTTGCAATTAATAAATACGGAAATGAAATAAATAAGCAACCAGGACTAAAGACAGAGCACTCCAAGCAATTCAGTTGTGTGAACCTTGCATTGTTTGTAGCCTGTACTGAACTCATTCAATACCAAAGACGTATTTATACGTTCTTTTAAACACGAATGCTCGCTCCCAAAGACGTAGCCTCTTTTTCATTTTCTTGCGGGAGAGGCTAAAAGAGCTGCTGAGGCAACTTCCCACTGAAGGAGATGTCTACAGAGCAATTTTAACGCTATAAAAATGGCCACTAAATGGCAGAAATCCATTCGATCGGAGATCGGCATGGATCTTAAAGCACACTCGACAGCAAGGAGGATGTGGAAGAGCATGGAGGAGTGGAGAGTGCAGAAGGTTACGCATTGGAGGGAAATTGTAACGCATGCACACGCGTCATCACGCACGCATATACGCAGTTTGCTTCCAAATGTGAAAATTGTAAGTAGTTCATGGCGTTGTGTCGGAAATACATTGTTATTTTGACGTAAAGCAAGCCTTTTTATGTTGTGGTATAGTTGTTCAGATATTTGAGCTGTCTATCTTTTCACCAAAAAGCTGTTTTTCTCCCTATTTTTGTTGGGAACTGATATTTTCCTGAAACTTACCTACGTTTTACTGCTGATTGATAAAGAACGGAAAAAGGTAGAAACAAAGTTTTTTTCTCTGATAAAAGCGTAGAGTCTAATCTTTCTTTTGGTGGGTTCCATGTTTATATCGCCATCGAACACAATGGTCTGTGTGCCTTGAAAAATCACTCAAAATCGTCTAAAATGGACGGTACTGATGATGTTGAATTTTGAAAAATGGCTGGGATTGGATGAGTTAATTTTGAGTACTTCTACCTTAAATCCTTAAGTATTGTTGACAAATTATTGTCGTTACTGGAACTCAATGCAACTAGTATTATGTAAATAAAGTTATAAAGCTAAATCTACTTAGTTGTTTCAAGGCAATCTGTTTGCATGTTTGTTTGTTTTTAAGTAAGGATTTTACAGTGTATATCATGCAGTATTTTCTTGAAGTATACATAACTTCTTAGCATATCTACATGTGTTACTTTTAGAGCTGTCAAAAATACCTCGTTAACGACGGTAACTAATATATTTCATAAATTACGTTATTTTTTTTTAGAGTAATTAACGCACACACATCATGGCAAGCCAGGCTGTCTATTATGACGACAGACAGCGGGACAGTGTAGCTCCCCACGGAGTCACACACTTACTGGCGCTCTTTTCTAACTTTATTCTTACCTGAACACATCAACAGCAGTGCAATTCCAACACCATATACCTGTATGTGTTCTCCTGCACCAAACAAACACGTCTCTAGTCCATTCATTGCAACAACGCTTCCTCATTGTCACGCGACAGAGTGCGAGAAGCGTTCACAGACACTCCGAAATCACAACAACATTTTTATTATGCATGTACAAGTCAAACCTGTCTATAGCGGCCACTAAAGGGAAACGGCAAAAGTGGCCGCTATAGGCAGGTGGCTGTTATAGACAGGTTGGTGGCCATTTTTATTAACATGTCTGTGATTAGAAGCTTGTTGTGTTTGCAGATACATATAATTATACTGTTACATGTTGACCAGTAGAGGGCACTGTGGGACTGCGGATAAAAGTTGTAAAGCACTCCTAGGTTAATAAACCGCTGTTAATAAAGCGATTAAAGTGCATTGGCGACGTGAGTCTCTCCTTCCCCACAACAAGCGGCATTACAGTATTGACCAGTGCACATTGTCGCACACCAGGAAATAAAACGGTGTCACTGTCTGCAACAAACTCCAAAGAAGATGACTTTTTTTTATGTTGAACAACTGACAGTTTGTGTGGATCTTGTGAATGATTGTGACTGAGCTACGACTCAGTAATTTAAGTCTACACACGACGGCTTCATTGCTTAAAAAACAAAACTTTTTTGTGCATGAAGCTTCTGCTTGAGTCGGCATTTTGGCCGCTATATGGGGTCAGATATTGACCAAGGGAGACTAAATGGGTGGCCGCTTGCCGCGTTAGACAGGTGACCGCTATACACAGGGTCTACAACATGCACATTTTCTGCGGGGGATTTTTCAGGGGCCGCTATAGGCAGGTGGCCGCTAAGACAGGTTTGACTGTATTTGTGGTCTAAATAAACAGAAATGCAATGAAAATAAATAAGTGGATATTCTTAACACTCACTTTGTAACTTTTAATGCGGAAGTACAATTTGCTGAATTTTAAGTGTGCTCGGAAATCCCAGAAAATTCACTCAAAACGTGAATTCAACTTAAATGAAGTGGTGTCTTTGAACGCAACTCCTCGTTGCTCGTAACAACACAGTTAATGTCTGATTCAAGTATTGTGCTATCAAAGAAACCAGTGTTAGGTAAATACATTTTCAGACATGTGTGCCATCTCTTATCGTGATTTAAATGTTAAGTTAATTTGGCGCTGTTAATACGTACAAATACATATAACCCTGCACCGTCATTTATCTTTCTTTCAATAAAATGCAGTCAAAATTGGCATATTTCAGACATGGCAACGGAGTAGGAAGAAGCAAAGCTCATTTAATCTTACCCCCCCCCCAGCCATTCGTTCACTTCCTGTATTCCAAATGTAGTCTTCGCTGTTTAAAATGCATAGGAAAATGATACGGTAATGTGATAATATGAGGTAAGATAGTGTGACATGGTGATTAATCATGATGAATTAATTTGAAAACCGTGATTAATCTGATTAAAATTTGTAATCATTTGACAGCCCGAGCTACTTTACAAATGAAATATCAAAGTGGCCCTTGCATCCTTTCATTGTCAGCATGTGGCCCTCTGTGGAAAAGGTTTGGACACCCCTGATGGAAGTGATGCATTTCCATCTACTTAACATGCAAGGTCGCCGTTTAATGGCAAACCTTGGCTTCAACTTCTTTCGTTTGACTCCATCCCCTCCCCGATGGGCCCGGTTTCTCCAGAACATTCATCTGTCTCGTTAGGAGTGAAAGCTTGGCTGGTGAGCCTGG
This sequence comes from Dunckerocampus dactyliophorus, assembly GCF_027744805.1. Lineage (NCBI taxonomy): Eukaryota > Metazoa > Chordata > Actinopteri > Syngnathiformes > Syngnathidae > Dunckerocampus > Dunckerocampus dactyliophorus. The sequence goes on from NC_072820.1 coordinate 4,318,005, forward strand.
TGCAGCCCGCGGGGGTTTGCAGCTACAATAAAACTCCCGCGGCTCGGACCCATTCTGCACCGTTTAGCGGGGAACACTCTCTGATGGCTTTTGTCTCGTTCGGACTAATGGTCCAGTGGCTCTGCACGACGCTTCTTTCATGCATCTGATGTGGCTCATTAAGAGTTGAAATTTACACCTGCCGCGCGCATTCCTGCGGGATCCCCCTCGTGCGGGAGTGGGAGTGTTTGTTGTTGTGTCAAGAGCCTCCTGAGCAGCACATTTCTTAATGAACTCAAGTCACAGCTTATTGGCTTTTAACATATTTTTGCATGTTGATGCCTTTTAAAAGGTGCGTTTTAATAGTAATATGATGTTAATGAGACTTGACTAGACTTGGGACTAATGATACAAAAACATTACAATTCAGCCCAAAGGGTAAAAAGCAGACTGTGGGCTCACTGCAGGGAGGTGTTCTCCTTAGTTAATAAATGCAAACATTTGTTCCTGATGGCTCACTTAACCTCTTAATTTATGTATGACCACCAGATCTCTATTCAGGGGAGAGCCACTGGTCAGACGTGGTGTACAGAAAAGGGCACGGCATGCCCTCTCTCTCGCTTTCATCCCCGCTAGAATCAGCGCGTCCTTTCACGCAGCGCAGTCAGAAGTGGCGCCCAAATGTGGCTAATTGTGCCCTGTATTGTCCGAGTCGGTTCCGGTGTATTAGCGATTTTCCGCTGCTTCTCCGAAGGAGCTCCGGCTGAGTTTGGGACATCTGTGGCGGGTCAGGGGTGAGGGCGGCCCTGAAGCAGCGTCCATCTGCCCCGCAAATGCCGTGCAAGTCTGTAGACGCATGGCTGCTAAACACCTCTAACAGCATGTTTAACATTCTCATTAGGAGCCCTAATGAGCCTAATAGGGAATGAGCCCATTGCTTTATCAATTGAATAGCGCCTATAATGAATAATAGCTACAGAGTGAAATGAAAATAATGACACGGTGAAAGCAAATTCTCCCCATTATCTCAGCCCAAAGCTGCACAGCCTGACTTGCCTTCTTTGTACAATCAAAAGGATATCAAGAAGGATCTAGGACACACACATGAAAGCAACACTTTGAAGATGGTTTCCTAATCCCCCCTCCCAACACTTTTTTTCTCCCCCACTCTGAGATATGTACATAAAGTTTGTGGATTTTTATGAAAAGTCAACGGCCTTGCTGCAACTCTCTCTAGATATTTCCAGTCTAAACGTAACAACTACACATAATAGGACGTAGGCAAGGTATTAATTTAATAAGTTCATTGTCGTAATTTGCAATGGTGTATCATACCGACAGCTAAGTATTATTGGTGTTAGAAACACAGTATGGCGTACTGCATCGTATAGTTTCAGAGTTAAATAGATCATTCAATTAATTTCTTGAGGTTTTGTACTTTGTTCGGCGGCCTTTGAACGCACCAGCAACTGGCTATGTCAGGGGTGGTCCAACTTTTATCCACCTAGGGCCACATACTGAAAAATGGAAGGATCGGGCCACTTTGATATTTTGTAATATGCTAAAGAGTTACACAGTCGTCCCTCGCTGCATCATGCTTTGAACTTAGCTCCCTCACCTTTTTCGAAAATTAATAGGGCTGTCAAAAATAGCACGTTAACGGCGGTAGGTAATTTATTTCATTAATTACATGAACATTTTTAGCGAAATTAACGCATGCGCATCACGTCAAGCCATACCGCTCTGATATGACGGCAGATGGAAGCATAGTTATTCTGACCTGAACACATCAACAGCAGTACAGTTCCAACACTACATGTGTACAGTATCTCCAAACTCGCAAAACACGTCTCTAGTCCTCCTCGGAACTACACTTCCTCATTGTCACGAGACGGCCCGAGATGCGTTCACGGACACTCCGAAAATCACAACAATGCTTAATGATGCGCGCATGTGTGTTCTAAATAAACAGAAAGACACAGAAAAACAATAAATGGATATTCTTATCAGTCACTGACGTAACTCTTACTGCGGAAGTACAATCTGATGCATTTAAGCATGCTCGGAAATTCCCAGAAAATACATCTGCACTCAAAACGTGAATCTATCTTCAATTACTTGGTGTCTTTGAAGGCAACTCTGCCTGGCTCATAATAACACGGTTAAAGTGTCATTCAAATGTGCAACTATTACAGAGACTAGAGTTAGGCTAATAGATTTTCAGACGTGTGCTATCTTTTAGCGTCAGTTAAATTTTCAGTTCATCTGGAGCTGTTAAAAAAAACAATTATATATAATTCTGTCCTCTTTTTGTTCATTAAATACAGTAAAAAAAAAAGGGCATATTTCACACATAGTTGCAAAAGTTGATTAATCATGATTAAGTCAGTGGAAAACTGTGATTAATATGATTACAAATTGTAATAATTTGACAGCCCTATTAATTAATTAATTAATGACAGCTGTTTCATGGTTGACTATGGCATATTATTAGTCAAAAAATATTGAAAAACAAGTTATATGTAGTATTTTGGCCACTAGGCGTCAGTAATTTTAAATGACATTAGATTAGATTACCTTCACACTGCATGTAGTCAGCCATGGCGTATCAGAAACAACAGAATTCTCCTCCCATTCCATGTGGAAGTGGTAAGGTTTTGGCTTCTTACTCTGTCCCGCTCCCCCACTCTTTTTTAAACACTTTGTTAAGTTTAGAACAAGTGAATTGGAAAGGCTGATAAGTTAGCTCGGTAGCATGCTATGCTAGCGGCGGCCGTCTCTTGCGTCCCTGCAGTGATCCCGTAGCCAACGCATTACAGTTGAGCAATGTGTTGCAAGCAAAGAATAATATTAGTGTAAAGGTGACTATAGGGGTGTTATTTCATGTCTACAGGGCTCTAATAATGCTAAAAGCGTATTTAGAAAGTCATAAACAGGTTTTCTATGCTCTAACTACGAAAATATTCCATTTATTAATATTGCATCCTACAATCGCGATAAACGAGGGACGACCATATATATATATATATATATATATATATATATATATTTCATTTTTGATGTTTTTTTTTACATTGCCCAAATATTTAAACTTTCTTCTTAAATAATCTTTGTAAAAAAATTATTTTGTAATATTATAACTTAACTTTTCCCCAAACTTTATTTCCCCAAAATTACATTTTTTTTGGCTTGTTTGTTTCTTATAATATTATGACTTTTGGAAAAATTGCTTTTTCTTTCATATTTCAACTCTGCTACTAAAATTGCAATATTTTTATTCTCGGAATATTATGATTTTTTTTCTCATTACAATACAACGTTTTCCTTGTAATATTTTGGTTTTATTCTTGTAAATTTACAGCTGTTTCTTTCCATTTCTGCTGTTTTTTTTAATTCAACTCTTTCAACTTTCTTCTTGTAATTTTTTGTTTCGCAGTGGTATGACTTTATTCCCATAATATTTTGACTTTATTATTTTAACATTACAACGTTTTCTGCAACCTAATTTTCCAAAAATTACAACTTTAGCTTGTTTCTCATATTATTACTAGACTAAAATAATATCCCTGAGATCTCCAGAGTACCAGAGTCTACACACACACCACCCATCTGGGTGGAAGTGCACGTGGGCGGTGTCGAGAACGTAAACAAAGCCAAGGAAGGCGCGAAGGAATACGAGCTAAGCTCAAGCTAACACCGCAGAGACTCTAATTATCGAGCATTTTCCTTGCTAACGTGTGGTCTTTGGTGAGCAAAATGGACGAGCTACGACTCCACATCACCCACAGTAAGAGACTTTTGGATTGCAACCTCGTGATTTTCACTGAAACATGGCTCAACATCAACAGCATTCGATGGTTAGTTGACGATGGACACAATCTACGAATCAGATTTGACTATGAAAATCCTCGAAAACAGCCCTATAAACCTGACTAAGAAGTCATAAAGGACAGTTGGTCCTTCGTATATTTGGTGTGAGCACAGAGTCTCATTGTAATAAAATTGCTGATTTTTTTCGGAAATTCTCTTTATCTCCCAAATAAGGATTTAAATACCTTGCCTTGAGTGTGTACTTGCTTTTTAACAACATTCAAATGTGCTCAATAGCAAATAAAGTGGACTTCACAGCAGAACTTCTTTACGAAATCAAGGTTTTTAGGATCTGACCCAGCCCCCTCTACCCCAGTCAACCCCGCCCACTGTGCACAGACAAAAAGGCCGGTGCTCTGGCGGAACGAACCATATTTGGCCCACTCATTGCATTGCTTAGCCCCACAGAGACCCTGAATATAGAACAGCTATTCTATCTAATGAGGCAGAACTTCATGGTTGCCTCTATAAAAGTTTGTCAGCCTTCTGTTCTCTGGCAGCAACAAAGCCTTGAATTTTTAAAAGTTTCACTCTTTTTCTCTCTCTCCCTTTCTCTCTCTCAGTGACACACAAACTGTTAAGATGAAGCAAATGCGCGCTTTTTTTCTCTCCTTTCCGCGATACTGCACAAGTGCAGCAAACAAAGATGGCTGTGTTGGAGAAATAGGGCGCTTAGACGGGGGTGGAGGGGGGGGGGCAATCAGGAAGAACGCCTCTGCAGGGAGATCTTTGATGGCATGGGGTTGTAGTTTCATGATGTTTGTGTCGCGGGTCTGTGAGGACTACATTCCCCCATTTAGGTTCTGCTTGGTAGACCGACCGCACATTCCGATGAGATCCAACACGAGAGCTGAATCAATCCTTCTGCCGATTCCATACGATTAACAAAGACTCGACTTCACTGACTCACAGGGTGTTCAACGAGTTTTACTGATTGACGGGTACTTGACGAAGTCTCGGGTTTCACTGACTCACGGGTGCTTGATGACAACTTCAGTTTCACTGACTCATAGGTGCTCAACAAAGACTCGAGTTTAACAGACCTGCTGGTTGACAAAGACTTGAGTTTCACTTACTCATAGGTGCTGAACAAAGGCTCAAATTTCACGATCAGTGAAGACTCGAGTTTTATTGACCTGCAGATTGACAAAGACTTGGGATCACTGACTCACGGGTGTTCAAGGACAACTCGAGTTTTACTGACTGACGGGTACTTGACGAAGACTCGGGTTTCACTGACTCACGGGTGCTTGACGACAACTTGAGTTTTACTGACTGACGGGCATGTGATGGAGACTCGAGCTTCACTGACTCACGGGTGCTTGACGACAACTTGAGTTTTATTGACTGATGGGTACTCAATGATGACTCGAGTTTAACTGACCTGCTGGTTGACGAAGGCTTGAGTTTCACTGGGTGCTCAACAAAGACTCGAGTTTAACTGACCTGCTGGTTCACAAAGACTTGAGTTTCACTTACTCATTGGTGCTCAACAAAGGCTCCAAATTTCACAAACTCACGGGTGATCAGCAAAGACTCGAGTTTTATTGACCTACAGATGGACAAAGACTCAAGTTTCACTGACTCACGGGTGCTTGACGACAACTTGAGCTTCACTGACTGATGGAAACTTGACGAAGACTCGAGTTTAACTGACCCACTGGTTGACGAAGACTTGAGTTTCACTGACTCACGGGTACTCAATGAAGACTCAAGTTTAACTGACCTACTGGTTGACAAAGACTTGAGTTTCACTGACTCGCGGGTACTCAATGAAGACTCGAGTTTAACTGACCTACTGGTTGACAAAGACTTGAGTTTCACAGGTGCTGAACAAAGGCTGAAATTTCACGAACTCGCAGGTGATCAGCGAAGACTTGAGATTTATTGACCTACAGATTGACAAAGACTCGTGTTTCAGTGACTCACGGGTGCTTGTTGACAACATGAGTTTTACTGACCCACGGGTATGTGATGAAGATTCAAGTTTCACTGACCCACGGGTGCTCAACCAAGACTCGAGTTTAACTGACCTGGTTGACGAAGACTTGCGTTTCGTTGACTCACGGGTGCTCGACAAAGACTCAAATTTCACTGACGCACTGGTACTCGATGAAGACTTAACTTTCACCGACTCACAGGTTCTTGACAAAGTCTGGAGTTGTAGCGACTCACAGGTTGACAAAGACTCGAGTTTCACTGGCTCATGGGTATTCAACACAGGCTCAAGTTTCACTGACTCGATTTTCACTTGATTTTGTGACACATACTTGAGTGGATCGAGTGAGTGACTCTTAAGGACTCAAGTCAGGAAAAGGAATCAAAGCAAGGTCCATAATGGCCTCCTTGGATACGTTTGGTGTGGAAGGGGTGGAGATCCCCGACCCTAAGAACATCAAACACCCCTGGGTTCAAGTAGAACAGATTGTGAACCAGCAGGCCATCTCTCATGATTCCCACAGACACACTCCAAATCCTGTGGATGGTTTCCCAGGGAGGGAAACTTTCCTGCAGAGACAATGATGCAAAAATCAATAACAAGTCTCGTACAAAGATGCATTTAAGGACTCTGATGTACCACATCTCTTCATGACTGCCACCCAGCAAAGGTCTTGGTTTGGTGGGCACATTGTCACCTCATTAGCCCTCCCGTAGCCTGCATCAACAACAAAACCGCGCTGATGAAATATTGATCAACTCCAGAGTGAGCATCATGATGTGTTTTTTTTCCCAGTTTTTGTGGTGTGGGGCATATTTGTCGAAGGCAGCCTAGTTACTCGTCTTCAGTGGTTGTTTATTCCCGGGGGAATCCAATGCGCTCCCCTTCAAAGTCCCGCTGGCACACGCAGCGAGGATGCACAGAGCGCGCGGTGTGGTGTACAAGCTTGTTTATGTGTGCGAGGAGCCCGCGTGCATTATGGGGAGGTGCCCCCTCGTATTTAGGAATTGTATTATACGAGGCGCGTGCCGTGACGTTCAAAGAGAATGATAAAGTGTTGTTTATGGAGGGTGAATCCATAAACGGTGGCTTTATTGCTCTGTGAGGGAGGAAGCCGCCAGCTGGACTTGTGTTACCTGCACAAGCCTCTTTAGTCACATTAATATGGCTGCGTGCCACGCTCTAAATAGCACTGCGGGGACTGGGAAAGAGTGACAAAAAAGTCGAGAAAAAGAGAGATATGGGGAAAAGGTAAGATGGGAGAGGAGTGGGAAGGGAGATAAGAGGGCGGATTTAAAAAGTAAGAGAGAGTGGGAGTTCTTCTCAAATACTTTGGGAAGTATTTCCACCTTGGCTGCGATTGTCTCATGTGACTCATACTCTCTAAAGTAGGTTAGTGGGTTATCGTTCAACGCTAAAGCGCTAATAAGAATTTATTTGCGACGAGAATCATTCAGCAATAAAGACACTTGTAATAAAGTTTGTGTATGCTAATCAGATGTGTCATTAAAACAGAACCTTTACTGGCCCACTGGCACATTATTGGCTCGCATGAGGAGGAGTCCGACATCATTCACCCTCGTAAGGGAGCAATGGCGCTCATAAAGTGGGATACAGTGGGAGCAGCTGACTGACGTTGGCATGAGCCAAACTCGCCACTGCTTGCACTTGATGGGTGACGATAACATGGATATGTTTCATATGACATTTAGCTAACACAGGGGTCGGCAACCCACAACTCCGGAGCCACGTGGGGCTCTTCAGCCTCCTTTGCTGAGCGCAATGATTTTTTTAAAAACACGGAAGTAGGAAAAAAATGCGAAATATCCGACTCACCGCAAGTCCGTGAATGCATCTAGACTGAGTTCCGACTGCTGATTGGATGAGCGGGAGGGTGGGGGAGGCAAGGTAGTGTATGCAGTGAGTCTCGTTGGAGAGAAAAATGGTGAGGGATGTTTGAGTTGAGTCTGACGCAAGTTACTGCACAGTAAAATAAAACGAGAGCATAGCACTATCTTATATAACAGTGCGCTTGTGACTGCTGTGAGGCGGGGCGGACCTCTCGGCAGCAACCGCAGGACAATACATGCTTTTACTTTCACGTCTCCAAATACCGCTCCCTACATTTGTCGCTAGTCGCTTTTGGGGAAAATAAATCACCGAGAGGTTATGGAAAGTCGGCAGATTTAGCCAGAAAATGGCCACGTTGGCAACGCGGGGCTGCACACGAGATGGGAAGGAGGGGGAAGCCGTTTACAGATGGAGAATACACGAAAGAATCGTTCGTAATGAAAATAGCAGAGCATCTATTCTCCAAAGTAAAACATGTGAACTCCGATGAGCTCTTTTATGTTAAAGTCGGCTACATTTTGTTTTCATTTTAAACAAATACGGGTTAAAAAGGCTTAAAGAGTTCAGTGTTTAAATGACTTCAGAGTAGCGCTTTATATGTTTAATTTTGTTGTTCTAAAGGTAACATTTAAAAAAGATTAGTTTATTACCTGTGTAATGCTTTGCGGCTTTTTTTTTTAAACTGGAAAAGGCGGCAAAATGGCTCTTTGGAAGCTAAAGGTTGTCGACCCCTAAGCTAACAGAACTGCTGCAGTAATTTTGTTCTATGTCTTGACTCCAATGACAATAAAGTTTTCACACACGTGCAAATCTTTCTTTCTAAAATATAGAAGCATTGTACCTTTTCTGGTCGCCACCTTCTTTGCAGATGAGTATACAGTGGATCCTCCCATTCACATTTTTGGTCAAAATATTAATTTTTAAAATGTTTTCCCTCCGAAAATAGGCCGCTTTCCCCGAGGAAAACACATCTCATTTACCCTAAGTGGGTAATCATTTATAAATACGTGATAATACAGGTAAAATGTACAGCATACATGTACAACTGTTGCAAAAAAAAAGTCCACAGTTTTTACATGTTTATGTCTTTATGCGTCACTGGTCTGTTATTTTCGTCAAGCGTTGCCATTTCGCACCTTGTATGGTGGTCCTCAAACACACCATAGTTGCCGTGAGACACAAAAATTCAACGTATACATTAGGGGTGTCACAAGATCTCACGTTACAAGACCTTGCGAGATTAAAACATGACAAAATTTCTCATTCAGAAAAAAATGGTCTCATACTCACTCGGCCCGGGACGATAATAAATAAATCAGTGAAAATGAACTTGATCATTTTGCTGGCCTCAATATATTGCCATGTGCTTGCGTGTCCTCGTCTCCCGCTTCCAAACAGGCAGGAAGAGGGTGACTTTTGGATACTTTTTTTCAAAGTAAAGTTAAAATCTCGTCTCTTCTTGTTCTCGTAAACCAAATCTCGTGTATCGTCTTGTGAACCGAGTGTCTCGTGACACCCCTATTATACAGTGGAACCTCGGTTAGCGTGTTTTTCAGTTAACGTCGGAAATTGACTCCACAATTTTGCGTACATTTACAATATGGTGTGCGTCTTGTCGTGTTATTAATACACTGCGTGAGCCCAACTGTGCCCTTGATGTATTATCCTTGTTAGCAGCCGGTTAGCTTGCTAATACATGGATACATACTTTTTTTTTTTACCACAGCTGCAAAATAACCCAAAATGGAGCCAAAGAAAGTTGTAAGTCCCTTCAGAGTGAGGTGGAGGCGGCCCCGCAACACGCCAGCCTGTGACCCCGATGCATCCGTTCTATCCATCATCTTTGTCACTGTTTAGGACTTAAACCTGCACTGCCCATTTAGCTTGCTAGCAAACAATGGCAATTGACGAGAGAAGGGGAGAGTTCGGAAGCTAAATCTAATATCATAATTCCAACAGTCACTTTTTTTTTTGCAAATGTCGGACGTCAACGTCAAGCTAGCAGGAGGGTTTGGAGGGAGAGGAGCGAGGCATGTGTTAAAAATAAACATTTTTATGGGCGTAACAATTACTTGATTACTTCATTTTTGCCTTTTGCCGGTAGGCGCAGAACGTAACCCCAGCGAAAAGCGGGCATCTACTGTATAAACGACTCCCCGTCACTATGCGAGGAATTTCAGTAGGGCTTAACTTTTTGGGGGGTTTTGGGACCCCCAATGGGTAAGTCACTTGCTGACTTATTTTTTTTGTAGCTGCAAAAAAATGCTCTCATTCTGTCAAGACGTTGCATGTGTTTTGCACAAGGAAGAAAATATGTTGCCCCTTTGCTTCAATTGACAAAATATAATGTAATAATAATACAGTCCCAAATACCTCATTAACTGGGGGGAATTGCTACATTATTTTGCTCACAAATGAAAGATCGATCCTTTCTTTCTCTCGCTAAGCAATGGATGCAATGAGTGCGATAAACCCAGAATAGTATAGTATGTGTAATGCTTAGACAGGCTGTAATGAATAATAAATCCAGCATGAAATGAATAGAGCCACAAATAAAACATCAGACTGACGCACATCAGCCAAAACACAAATTAGCCCCAAACTTCTCTTATGGCCATAATGTCCTGGAATGGTTGACTGATTATCACCATTAGAGGGCTGACGTGCATTTTTAAACACACACACAAGGAGGAGGACAAAAGAACTGGAGACATAACTTCATATGAGCGATATCCAAAAGTCTGCCACCCCTCCCTTCCATGCTCCTCTTAAGTGACCCCCCCACCCCCCATCTGTTCATCCAAACACACAACACAATCTGGCTCCCTGCAGCCATCAGGTGCACACACACACACACACACACACACACACACACACACACACACACACGCACACACACGCACATTCACCAGAACAATTTAAGATTTGTCCTTAAATATTTCAGCAGACTACCCCCCCAAAAAAGAGCACCCTTTCTTCCGGCCTGATGTGCGAATCTTTATGGATGTCCTGCTGACATGTCCCCCCCCCCCCCCGTCCCGGAATAGCAGTGAGGGGAAACAGCCCCGAACAAAAGGACGAGACATTGAAAAGCAGTGAATGGGAGACAGGGTGAGTTTTTAGGAGCCGGGGGCTGGGGAGGCGGAGGCCGTGCCAGCCTTTAAATCATCATTGGAAAGTCATTAGAAAGCTGCTGGGGCCGGGCGGAGACGGCCGCACAGATTGCGCGCTCCCGTGCACAATACCAGCAATGAAGTGGAAGCAAAGAGGGAGTGTCCGCCGACAGATTTCTTTGCACGAGTTACTGCGCTTGCCCTAAAGTTTCCCCACAATCTGCGTGGCGGCGTAAAAAGGCTGTATTCATGAGGTGTTAACCGTTTTGTTTATCGGGAGGAATTTATTCAAAGTGTTGCAGCAATCAGCAACAGATGGGCCGGAGTGTGATGGATAGGAGCAGGAGTTAACTAAGGATAGAAAGGATAGAAAAGGGGGAGAATAAATGTTTCATGTAACTGGACATTAGCAATCTGGTGGCGTTCCGGTGCCAATCCTGGTGCCGCTGCTCCGTTCACACCGCACTCAATTTGCTGCCTGTTGCTGCCTCACAAAGCGCTTCACCGATTGATGAAGTGTTGCAAAATGATTCCAGACTTTATACACCAAGTGTGTCCAAAAAGCAAGTGGAACCTCGGTTAGTGTGTTTTTCGGTTAACGTCCAAAATTTACACCAAAATATTGCCACTGTTAGTCCGGTTAGTGTAGAAAATGGCGCGCGTTCTGAATGTTTTTTGCTTTTTCACCACAAAATATTGCTAATGCATGCTAGAATGAGACGAGACGAAGCTTTTAACAATACTTTTAAGAAAAGTACAATGAAAAAATACAAAAAAACGAGGATATATTGAATGTAATGTAATTTCTACTACGTTACACTCTTCTGTGTGTATGCTACCAGCCAGTGGCGAAGCAAGACATTTTTCATTGGTGTGGCAATAAGGTGATACCTGAGTTGTCTGGATGGCCAGTGGGGCGGTCGGAGAGTGACCAGGGGTGACCACGGCCACCACTTGCCACCTCGTAGCTCTGCCACTGCTTTTGGACCGTCTATTAGAGCAATTAATAGCTGGGCAGTGTGCCGAGGACATGTTTTCAATGCACAGTGTCTGGATTCTGCTCTCCATTATGGCGGCCAAACCCGCACAGGGCATAATACGAGAGTGGATGGCGATCGGCACTCCTGTTTTAGCTCTAGACTCCTTGGCTTACATGCCCACTCATGCTGCTACACACAGCTTCCATTATTAACAGGTTCATGTGCTGACTCACGCTTCAGTGTTTAAGTCAAAGTCAACATAGTGAGAAAACTTGACCGGAACCAACAAAAGTAATCACGGAAAACTTAAATACCACCTGCAGTTCATGCAAGACGCGGTTTTATTGACAGCTCCTCCACACGGAAAGTTGTGTGCTGCAGTGAAACGCATCCAAGCGGAAACGACGGTTAGGCCGAACTAATGTTCTGCACCACAGAGCCGCGTTTGTCAAAATTGTCCGTCAGCTGTGGGGGCGGTCACTGGGGTGACGGAAGAGTGACCAAGGGTGGCCACGGGTGGCCTCTGGCCCACCCCGTGGCCCCGCCACTGCTACCAGCCCCGCTTCTATGGAACAAACGCGCCAAGGTGCTGAACGCAATGCACAGAGTGAATCCTCTTCCTGCCAGTTTGAATGCGAGAAACGAAGAAAACAGACACGCATGCACATGGCAATATATTCAGGCCAGCAAAGTTATTGAGTTCATTTTTTATTTATCGTGCAACTGCAATCAATCAATTAACAACTGCAATCAAGCATTTGTGATAACTTGCAATGAGTCTCTTACAGCAAAACTGAAGCAGCAAAACAGCCCCAGACCATCACACTACCACCACCTTATTTTACTGTTGGTATGATGTTCTTTCTCTGAAATGCGGCGTTACTTTTACTCCAGATGTAATGGGACACACACCTTCCAAAAAGGTTTCCAAGAACTTTTGTCCTGTCAGACCACAGAGGATATTCCCAAAGGTTATCAAGATGTTTTCTGGCAAAATTAGAGACGAGCCTTAACGTTCTTTCCATGCCGACTCATGCTGCTGCACAGAGCTCACATTATCAACAGATTTATGTGCTGAATCACGCTTCAGAATTTAGTCAACATAGTGAGAAAACCGGAGCCTTAATGTTCTTTTCGTTCAGCAGTGATTTTCATTTTGTTTTTTCCCAGCGTCTTTCTTATGGTGGAGTCATGAACTCTGACCTTAACTGAGGCAAGTGAGGCCTGCAGTTCTCTGGATGTTGTTGTGGGGTCTTTTGTGACCTCTTGGATGAGTTGTCGCTGACCTCTTGGGGTCATTTTGGTTGGCCGGTTCAAGGTTCACCACTGTTCCATGTTTTCACCATTTGTGGATAATGGCTCTCACTGTGGTTTGCTGGAGTCCCAAAGCTTTAGAAATGACTTTATAACCTTTTCCACACTGATAGATCTACAGTTTTTACACATTTTACAGCATTTTGTGTTCAGCTGTGTTGTCATTGACTGATACTGAAATGTGTTTGATGGTCTGAAACATTTAAGTGCGGCAAACATGCAAAAACAATAAGAAATCAGGAGGGGGCCAAACACTTTTTCCCACCACTGTATCGATCTGTGCAATGGACGAGGAGAAAAAGCGCAAGATAACGTTTAAGGCGGCTTTTTCACCGCCAAGTGTAATGACGTCACATTCTTAACCTTTCAGCCTTAATTGTAGCGACCAAACACACTCACACACACACACACACACACACGCACACGATTGATCCGCACACCACTTTATCATGTTTCCAATTTCCTTAAGAGTTGAAGAACAATGCAGGCACTCCTGTCCTACTAAGTGAAGTGTGATCCTCACTTAAAGACTTCTTTCTTTACAGGTCAGTGACATAAGTGCTGCATTCACGACTAATCATTTTACTAGAGGATGAAGCCATTACACACACACACACACACACACACACACACACACACACGCACGCACACACAGGCCATGAAGAGGGGTACTCTGGTGGAGAGGTGATAATTGGATAATTAGTGCTGGGAACCAATTAGGACTGAGCCGCTTGTGATGGCACGTGAGTTAAGCAAAGGTTAGCTGAGTGGGGGGGGGGGGTTCATGGGGACTTGTGATCGATTATGTCCCCCCCCATCCTCCTGCTCTCTCCTCTCACTCTTTCCCCTTCCATTGCTTATGCGGAGGACAAAAGAGCCCAAATCGTCCATTTCCATCTGAAAGAGATAAGCCCCAACAAGAGGCAGGGGTCGTCCGAGCAGCCTCCCAGCCCAAATACCCTCCGATCACTCGAGCAAATGGCAGCACAATGGTGAAGAATGGAGAGGGATGGGGGAGAAAGAGGGACATCCAAAGATGTATTTATTTATGTTAAAGAAAAATGCTAATACGTGCCGTGAAGAATGGAGGGGATTTGCAGACGCTTTCTAAGTCCGCTATTGTACAACTCGCGTGCAGACGGGCCAGAGCGACACGATGATCACGTGACTGCTTTTTCTGCCCAAGCTGGGTGTCCTTCAAATGACAGCTTTGCTTTTTTTTTTTTTTTTTGAAGGGAGAAAGGGGGGATGCCTGACGCACATGCACACGGTATAATCCTCCATGCAACATGGTGCTAATTTGCATCTGATTGCTCCTTGGCACCGAGTGTGAGAAGTGGAATGCGCGGGCTTCCGGGAGTCTTGTGCACAATGCATACAAATAACGATCAAGACGAACAAATAAATACATCAATGCATGACATTTGTCAGCTTTCACTTGCTACTAGCTGCAGTCAAATGTACTGTACCTTCTACTCACTATTAGCTTTGCTCACTGCTAACCACTAGGGGTGTCGGAAGAGTCTGATTCGACTATCAATCTTGCCGTCTAATCATATAAAAATAAGGTTTTACCATTCTAACTACAGGTGGCGGCCAATGGCTGATGCTGGTGATACATTTTGACAAAGAATGTCTTTGTTTTTGTTATAAATAGCCTATTTTGATTCAAAAACAGCCTCATTTGTGTTAATAAAGGATTGACAATGACGCGTGTGTTTACCGAAGAACTACACTTGAATAAAATCACCCGCTTCAGTGGCGCAATCCAGAGGAGCTGAGGCGAGCGCTAGCTTTGGAAGCTAGGAAGACCGTCAACATCGACGGACTTAGGCCCTGTCCACATGGGAACGTTCCAGAGATTTTTTTGGGGCCGGTTGAAAAGAATTTGTGTCCACACTGTGCCAGATTAGTCAATAGTTGCATCCATACGGGAACGGTTCTCAGCGGGTGAAAACGACGTAACATACCAGGCACACCTACGTGGGACACGCAGACGGAACCGCGTGACACACCAAACTATAGAAGAAGAAAGAAGGCATGCGCATAAGTCCGTCGTCTTCTGCTTTCCAAGGCTCATCACAGACTTACGATGAAGGGGAATGACTTCTATGAGTCATTTTCAGGAAAAAAGACAACAAAATATCAGGAAAATGTCGACCAGGGTGAGTCATGTGAGTGAGGGTGGGGGGTGAGTGAGATATGATGTCGTTAAAGCTCACTTTGGACTTCAGGTCATGTGAGGGCGACGGGGTGGCGGACGGTGACGTCATCGTTTCTGAAAAACAGCGGTTTGGCCGTCTATACGAAAACGACAAGCCGGCTTTTTCAGATTTTCCTACTCCGAAAGCCGTTTTCAAAAATGCATCATCCAACCAATCACGTAATCAAGTAGTTTGTCAGCAGCTCTGTACACATCACGTGACAACAACCAACAGCGTATCATTTCAAACAGTTAAGGCCGTTACGCCAACTTCCTGTTATATCCCAACCGTCAATTTTAAGGCAAGAAATGAGGCTGCCAACTGAGAGTCGTGACAAGTTGTTGATTATCAAGCCACGTGGTTCCTTTTCTGATACGGGCCGACAGCAGCTGTGTTTCGGTTTCGTTCACCTTGCTTTCTGTGTCACTAAATACGGTGGTGCCTCGGTTAACGTCCGCCCCCGGTTGGCGCGTTTTTTGGTTAACAACCAAAATTTTTGCAAAAATTTTGCCTTGGCTTGCGTTCACCCGCTTGTTTAGTGTCCAAAATACCGTCCGGTTTGTTCACGCCACCATCTTGGATCATGCACACAAGACGAAATCTCATGATACTTGCGCGTGATCGCGCATTGCATTGTGGCCATTTTGGGATGTTTGTATCAGAGAGAAAGGCGATGGACCCAACTGAGACAAGAGTGCAAGACCTCAGAATTTTACGGCTTAAAGGGAAGATGGTTGTCATTTCAGAGGTACAGTATGTAAATATGACGGTGAATATATCGTCTGCGTGCACGCGTGCATCCACAGCGTGCCGCGTGACAATCTATCAACCTGGCAGTGCATCGAAGGTGCCTCTGTGTCTCATTTTACGTCCATAACACTCATTTCTGCTTCCAACAACAAAACATAAGCATTCCAACTTACTGTAGCACAGTCAAGCATAGCACACGTCACCACACATAAGACGTCCTCGCTGGCACACTTGCCGCCAGCGTTTTTTTTCCATATTAAACAGCAAGGTACATGTTTATCAGTTCTAGAACGTTGATATTTAGTTTGATAGAGTTTTTTACATTTTTGTAAATTGTGGTTGCAGCAAAATAATGTGTTTATTTTTTGTTGAAATTATGGTTAAATGTTCAGTTGTATATTCATTTGTCATTTGTAATTATTTTCTGCATGTAAAACTATAATTATTGTATATAAAATGTGTTTGGTGTTAACATTTTTGGGTATCTGGAACGGATTAATTGGATTTACATTATTTTCTATGGGAATGTTTGCTTTGGTTAGAGTCCGCTTTGGTTTAAGTCGGACCTTCTGGATCGGATTAATGACGTTAATGTACTGTTGTTGCACACCTACCATGCTTATTTGTTTATCTGAGGTGGAAAATTTCCCAAATGAGATCTGCTTATTTGTCGGGATCGTCACTAGCTCTGCTCGTAAAAACAAACAAACAAACAAACAAAAAAACAGTAGACAATGGGCAAACTCTAACAAATCAGATTTGACTATGAAAATCCTTCGTCGACAACACCCCTACTATCCACAGTCAAAAGTATCTATCAATCACTACTTGCTACAGTCAAATGTAAAGTACCTTTAACTATCTACTAGCTAGAGTCAAACGTCTGTACCCTTCACACACTACTAGCTTCTCTCACTACCTCTTTAATTTACTACTAGTTTCAAGTAAATGTACTACAGCAGGGGCGTCAAACTCGTTTTCACCGTGGCCCACATCGCAGTTATGGTTATCCTCAGAGGGCCACTTTTTATAATTCTATTTTAGAAATTCGTTAATTATTACATATATTTTTCATTAATAAGTAACAAAAAAATAGTCATTTTAAAATTGGATTTGACAACCAAAAAATGTAAGGTTTTCTGTCAATATTGACAACAAATACATTTAGCAAGAAAGATTGTGTTTTTTATTTTAGTTGTTTTTGTTAGTAATATTAATTTTGTTTTTACTTTCTTAATTTATTATTTATTGTAAATGCAACGGCAAATGTTGATTAAATGATGGTAAAAATATGTTTTAAATAGTAGAGTTTTTATATTATTGTAAAAATATTTTGTATATATTACAATTTTTACTTATTTGAATATATTTATATTACGTAAAAACAAACATTAAATTACAGCATACAGTACGTATAAAAATGCAATAATATAAATATAATTTTACAATACTGTAAAAGTAAAATAATGAAAAATGAAGCTTAAAAAAGTAGACAAAATTAATATTAATAACAAAATTACAATATAAATACAATTAAAAAAATAAAATAAATGTCCTTTTGACATGCATTATTTCAAGGCTTTCGTGGGCCACATAAAATGATATGGCGGGCCAAATCCGGCCCCCGGGCCTTGAGTTTGACACCTGTGTACTACAGTATACCTTTCACTCACTACTAGTTACAGTCAAAAGTACAGTACATTTTGGGTAAATTGTTAAATTGCTGTCAAATATCAAAACCTGAGTAGCATGTAAGGGTTAACTGTGTTGACTGTAACATCACCTGTGTGCTTATCAACATTTCACCCCCTTCATTTTCATTTATTCCTTAAATGTGTGTATCTTTTAAATGACAGGCTGCTCTGTCACGCTCCGGTGGTGAAGCGCACGTAATTTCAGTGACTTGTTACCAAGTTTGCCTTTTACAGCGTTATTTATTACTGTTTTTTCTGCTCGTAATTCAAATAAAGCGATAGGTCATTATGCCGCTACAAGTTCAAATGCAACGTAAAGACGTTTGCACAGTGAAGCGCTCCAAGGAGCTGAGAGAATACCATGCAAGCTGCGCGTTTGTGTCCATTCAGGTGTCTCCTGTTTGACTTTGTGTGGCAGATGGCTTCTTTATAGGACATGCCAACTGATATTAGCTTCTACTGCAGGGCAAGTGTTGCTCCTGCAAAGCGTGGTTGTGTGCGTGTGAAGAGCGCGGAAGGAGAGAAAAGGAGGAGGTGGAAATGAGAAGGGGGTGTGGATGAGGAGAATGAGAAAATCTCCTAAAGAGCCGTGACGGGGCCCCAATGGCTCTCTAAATATATTTTAATAGGTGGGACCCTCACGTCCAGAGCAATCCATCTCCCATCTCGCTGTAATGAAGGAGTTATGGACGAGGGTGTGGATGGAAGGATGGAGGGACAAAGGACGCAACAAAGGATGCATGCTGCTTTGCGTCATTGTGCTGCACTTCGGCAGAGGTCTGCGTGGAAGCGGCGGGGGCGAGGGTCCCCACAGACCGGCTCAGGGCCCACAATGCCGGCGTGGATGGCCGCAAAAGGAGACCCTGCCATGCCATTATCCCCCCCGATACTAACGAGGGCTTCATATGCCTTTGATATCATCTCACTATTGAAACCCGCAGACAAATCCCATTTGTAACGCCCTCGTGAAAGACTGTGCTCGTGTGCGTGCATGTGCGTGTCGTCACCTGCTCGCTCTAAGTGTTCGTGGGGGAGGGTGGATTGATGCAAATATCGATAGTGCCGATACTAAGCGTAGTGTGGGTATCCGATTGATACTAGCGTGATTAGATTGACATTTTCTACTCTAGTCTATGTTTATTGTCACAAATATCTGCTTTTGTCATGTCCATATTGTTGATATTGTGACATTTCTATATTGTCAGGGAATAATTACAACACAGGAGGGTTGGGGCAAAAATGTGATAGATTCGATTTTTGTTGTTGTGGTTTATTTGTTCGGACATGCTTAATAAGTTACATTCGTCCTAGTTCTTCGCCATATCTATTACTGATATTTAATTCACACCAGTATCCTTTACACGTTGATACTTGATATTTTGTTGCTTTCATTTTGCTCACTTAAAGAAAAAAAAGGAAGGTGTCAATAAAAGTGTCAATAAGCAAATAGGAGTTTAAAACTGACACTGACACGTAGCTTGTGCAGTGTGGAAAATGTTTAAAAAAAAGGATAAAAAAGGATAAAAGTAAAAATCTAAAGTCTTTTGTACTGTATGTAATAAAAGGGAATGATGGTATTATTTTGTTGAAATTGTGACATTGCCTCACATCGTTGTGCTTATGTAATGTAATTAAAGGCAACATCTCAAAGGATCTTGAAAAACCTCACGTGAAAGGCATCGGTATCGGCAATAATGGCCCTGCACTTACTTGCTATCGGATCGACATGCAGTATCGCCCCGTTTCGCATTTTACGGCGGCTTTAATTAAAAAAAATCCCCTCA
Organism: Dunckerocampus dactyliophorus; assembly: GCF_027744805.1. Taxonomy (NCBI): domain Eukaryota; kingdom Metazoa; phylum Chordata; class Actinopteri; order Syngnathiformes; family Syngnathidae; genus Dunckerocampus; species Dunckerocampus dactyliophorus. The sequence continues at coordinate 4,337,483 of NC_072820.1, forward strand.
CTGGCGCGCAAGACATCTCGTGAGCTCATCTGAAATGAGAATAAGCGCAACGTTTAAGTGGATGTTCTTGATAGGAGCAGATAGGCAAACAATTACTGGATTACAACACTCAAGGGGGATGAATAATAGACGGCAGAGGGAATTTATGGAATTTATTAATGAGAATAAAACGAGCAATAAAACGATATTACCAGCAGTTAGACCACTTTACTTTCACGCGTGATTTAGCGCAATAAGCAAATATGCAAATGACGTTTCTGGCATGCGTTAAGTTATCGCCACGATAACGCAACAATGGAAAAAGATAAATCTATATGGTGTGCAGAGCACCCTCCCTATTCTAACGTTCCGTCCTCGAGCTCGGGGACACCGCGCCTCCCTGCACTCATTTAACAGCCGGTGGCGCATAAACAAGCAAGGGAAACTATAGCGCTGCTAAATCACGCCGTGCATTTAGCCCACATATTGGATGCCAAGCTTCTTGACAGTCGAGGAATCTCTATATAGGGTTTGGAGGTCTTTCAGAAGTTACCCCCCTTCCTCCCTCCCTCTCCAACTTCCCTATGGGAGCCCGGATTGGCCACAGTGAGGCTCATTTGCATGCCTCCCCGTATAAACCCTCTTGCAGACGCTGCAGCTCTCTTTGCTGTGAGCTGCACACCTTCACTGGGAAGAGAGCAGAGCGCATCCAGTGCGCGCTGACAGACTTATGGAACATTTTTTACTCTCATTTTAAGTGTGAAGCTGTTTTTGCACGACTTTTTTTTGTACAAGTCAAAAATCAAAGAGTTGGGCTGATACTTTGCTGAATTCAGGCTTGAAAATGGGGGGAACAAGGTGGCTGTTGTTGGTCTCTCTGACAAGCCTGGCGGCCGTCACAAATGCAAAGACTGTGAAGTATCAGACGTTCGAGGAAGACGCCCCGGGCACAGTGATTGGTAACTTAGCCAAGGACGTCTCCTCCACCTCCGCTTATTCCTCGACGGGCTCCCGGTCCAATTTCAGGATGATGAAACAATTCAACTCCTCTTTCATTCGTCTGAGGGAGAGCGACGGGCAGCTGAGCATCGGGGAGAGGATAGACAGGGAGCGAATCTGCAAACACACCCTGCAGTGTCTCATCGCTTTTGATGTGGTCAGTTTCTCCAAGGAGCAGTTCAAACTCATCCACGTCGAGGTGGAAGTCAAGGACATCAACGACAACTCCCCGGAGTTTCCCCGCAAAGAGTCCAGCATGGAGATCTCAGAGAACACCGCCGTGGGGACGCGGATCCCTCTAGATTTCGCCGTGGATGAGGATGTTGGAGTGAACTACATCCAAAGCTATCAGATCTCAGTCAACAGCCACTTTTCAATTGATGTGCTCAGCAGGGCTGACGGGGTTAAATATGCGGAGTTGGTGCTCATGAAGGAGCTGGATCGGGAGACTCAGGCTTCTTACGCACTGGAGCTGGTCGCCATGGATGGCGGGAACCCGTCCCGCTCCGGAACAACCCGCATCAACATCAAGGTGAAAGATTACAACGACAACAGTCCTGTTTTTGACAGGAACAGCTTCTCCGTGGACCTGCCAGAGGATGCTCCAGTGGGCTCCTTGCTGCTCGACCTGAATGCGGAGGACCCAGACGAAGGGCTGAACGGTGAGGTGGTGTACGGCTTTGGGAACCAGGTGCCCTTAGAGATCCGCCAACTCTTCAAAGTGGACAGAAAAAGCGGGCGGCTCACCTTGGAGAGGCCCATTGACTTTGAAAGTAAGAACACATACGAGTTTGACGTCCAGGCCACCGACTTGGGTCCGAACCCCAGTCCAGCCATATGCAAAATTGTCGTGCAGGTGCAAGACGTTAACGACAACGCACCGGAGATCTCCATCACGCCCATGACGTCAATCACTGCGGGGATAGCATACATCACTGAGGCGGCGACTAAGGAGAGTTTTGTGGCTCTGGTCAGCACCTCAGACAGAGACTCAGGTGCCAATGGACAAGTGCACTGCACCCTTTACGGACATGATCACTTCAGATTACAGCAGGCCTACGAGGACAGCTTCATGATCGTGAGCACCAGCCCGCTAGACCGTGAGAAAATCCCTGAATATAACCTCACAGTTGTGGCTGAAGACCTGGGCTCCCCTCCTTTCAGGACCATCACCCAGTACACCATCCGCCTGACGGACGAGAACGACAACGCTCCGGTGTTCAGTAAGCCAGTGTATGAGGTCGCCGTGGTGGAGAACAACGCACCAGGCGCCTACATCACCACCGTGGTGGCACGGGACATGGACATGGGGCCAAACGGAAAGGTCACGTACAAACTAGCAGACAGCTACTTCATGGGCTCGCCCGTTTCCACTTTCGTGTCCCTGGACCCCGCCAGTGGGTCTCTTTACGCGCTGCGGAGCTTCAACTATGAGGTCATGAAACAACTGGAGCTCCGTATCTCAGCCAGTGATGGTGGCTCCCCGCCTCTGTCTGGCACCGCCAGTGTCTTTGTGAGAATTGTGGACCAGAATGACAACACACCCGCAATCACTCACCCGGCGCTCAACAACGGCTCAGCTGAGGTCCTCCTCCCCCGGGATGCTCCGACCGGTTACATCATCACGCGGGTGGAGGCCAGGGATGCAGATGAGGGCATCAACTCGGAGCTTTCCTTCGGGCTGGCCACCGGTGAACCCTCCGTGTTCTCTGTCAACAAAGTCACAGGGGAGATCTACCTGAACCAGGTGCTCAGCCATGATGTGGACGACACCCTGAGCGTCACCGTGACGGTGAGCGACAACGGCAGGCCGGCGCTCACCTCCACAGCTACTCTGCACTTTCTCATCATCGCCGGCGCCCCACCGAGCGACCGCACCGTATACCAGGCAGGCAGCGGGGGAGAGGTGACCGCGCAGTGGGACCTGTCGGTGGTGATTATCGTCGTCCTGGCGGGGAGTTGCACCCTCCTGCTGCTTGCCATCATCCTCATCGCCACCACCTGCAACCGCCACAGAGGGGACAAGAGCGGAGAGGACAGCGACTCGTACGGAGAGAAAGGCACGCTGGAGCGAGGCAGGAACCACGTGGCTGGCAACCCGCTCCTTCCCCTGCACGCAGCCACAGGAGAGGCTGGCTTTGAGGGACACTCCTACAGCAGCCAGGCCGGGGGCTTCAACTCAGCCCACGTCGGGGGTAGCGACATGTGCTCGGCCTCAGAGGACGGCAGCGAGGTGCCATGCGTTTATGACTCTGACACAAACAGCAAACCGAGGAATAAACATGAGGTGAGTGCACCTTTCGGGACATCAGGTGCGATTGATATCATTTTCATCCTGCGGATGCTTAACTCTCTTTTCTCCTCTGCAGGGATACTCAACTCTGCCTGGCTATGGCAACGGGAAGGAGGCTGTGAGGCCAATCACCATCTGGAAGGGCAACTCTTACACCACCATCTCTGCCAGAGACCCCGCCTTCAGTGGGAAGGACAGCGGCAAGGGGGACAGCGACTTCAATGACAGTGACAGTGATGTGAGCGGAGACACTGCCGGCTTGAAGAAAGATGGAGCTGTTCCCCCGATAGGGGCCCAAAATGGTAAGAAAAGGTCAACGTGATGCTTTAACACAAGTTTCGTCAGAGTCTAATGCTTCTCTTCTTTACAGCGTTGTGGGCTTGCACCAGTGAGTGTAAAGTCCTGGGCCACTCGGATCGCTGTTGGAGCCCCTCGGCGGTGAGAGCCAATGCGGCGCCATCACCAGCACCGACCGTCTCCTCCTTCAGCAGTCAGTCCAAGACAGCCTCCCTGCCCAGAGACCCACACCGCAGGGACAACTACTACCAAGCACACATACCCAAAACAGTGGGGCTGCAGAGCGTGTATGAAAAAGTGCTGCACAGGGAGTACGACTATGTCATGGTCACCCCCACTCGGCCTATCAGGGTCCAGGAGGTGTGCAGTGATGTCACTATCCCCGTGTACACACCCACCCCGACACACTGCAACGACGACAACTGAAACAGACTCTGCACATGTGCTCTCACGTAATTATACTATATTCCAAAATATTTAATTTATGATCCGCTGACAATGAGAGTGATGTAAAAATATATGTGGGCATATACCTTCATGTTTGTGCATCTTTGTTTAATGTATAACCAATTCAATCACTTTTCTTCTTTGTTGGACGTGTATTATATGCAAGTTTTGTACATACAGAGATTTTATATTTTTATAAATGCTATAATTAAGCAGACATGTAAAAAAAAGAAAAAGATCTTTAAGCATGCTTCTATTTAAATCTGCCCCAGTCCTATTTGGCTGGTACACTAAGAATCAAGTTGATAAAAACGTATGAAAGAATTTGAATGTAATATGTCATTGTACAGAATTTTTTTATTATCACAATATTGTGACAAGAAATAAACTTTTGAAATACTGCAACCGCTGCAAGATTGTTTGTTTTTTGCCTTGTAAGGAATTACACACAAAGGCCAGCGGGTGTCGCTGTTATCGCAGCAGTGGTATTCCGTCCTTGCGTCACACTGAAGGTCACTTTTAATTTTTTAGAGCATTTTTTTGTTAATACAATAATCTGCAGGTAGCAGTAAATCATTGTCACCTCAGTAACGAGACCAAAAACTTTTGAAATGACCTCATAAATTAAACTACACTCAGGCTGTCGTCATATAAATGAATCACAACCCTGTGAAATATGAACACCGACGCTACTCTCCCATAATTTAAAGTTTAACTTGTCAATTTATTAAGGATAAACCTAAAAACACGACGCTTTTATGTATCTAATCTATTGGCAAGTGATACAACAACAGGAAACAATGAGAGGAAGTGGAAGAAGAAACTGTGGGTACTCAAATGGGGGTACAAAGTACCCTTTGGGGTACTTGAAGACACTCAAGGGGTACTTGAGATTTGAGAAAATATAGGTGGGAGCAACAGCTATTTGATTGCCTGTTGATTTTGTAAGGTTAACTTTTAATTGCAAGTTTATTGGAACTGTTCTTTCTTTGTTAGCAATTTCAGATGGATTTTTGTCCAAATGTTTCAAACAAGACCACTACAGATGTGTACTGTTTCGGACAGTAAGAAATCAAACACGTGGCAAAAAAAACAACCTAAAAGTGCCTTTTTTCCTGGTTAAAACACATGTACATTCCTGACTACAATTTTAAGACCAGAATTTACATTTTGGATCTTAAGGAGGTTCTACGTAGAGCTTAAAAATGCAAAAATAAAAAAACGGGAGTGAGACAAAACAAAAAGTGAAATTAGAAGTGAAATAGGCTGTTAATCAGCTGATCAAAAGTTTTGGATTCAATGTCATCTTCTGTCACTGTCATGATCTCTTGATGGCAAAGGCAAAAAAGCTTTCTCTCTTTGAACGCCGTCAGATTGCTGAGCTGCATGAGCAAGGCCTCTTGCATCGCGCCATTGCTGCTGAGGATGGACGCAGTAAGGCAGTCATTTCAAACTTCTTCTAAGCTCCTGAGGGTTGTGGGCTGGAGGATCCCACTGGCTGTCCGTCAAGACAAGACACGGGACAATTATCGGTCCAAATAAAGGTTGTTACTGGTGCCGAGTGCAGTCCAATAACCATCAGATGCCATCTGCGAGAGAAGGCTCTTAAGAACAAAAAACATCTTTAAAGGCTTCATTTCCATCAAAGCCACAAAATTGCCAGTTTGGAATTTGCACGACAGCATGAAACATGAGACACTGAAAGGTGGAAGACAGTTTTATTCTCCCTTGACGATACTGATTTGCTTCTAACGTTACCGGCATGACAAGGAGATCCCACCTGAGATGTTTTCCACACGGCACAGTGGAGGGGGCGCCATCACGATCCTCCAATAGAACAATGGAGCTTCGGGTTGTGCAGGGGCGTCAAACGGCAGCTGGCTACGTGGGGATGTTGCAGGGGGCATCCCTCATGGCCCTCGTCTGTGTGGTAATGAGTGGGCTTTTTCAACAGGACAACGCTGCACTTCACAAAGGACTTCTTCCGGAGGAATAAGCTCACTCTTTTGGACCATCCTGCGTGTTCCCCTCATCTAAATCCAATTGAGAACATTTGGGGATGGATGGCAAGGGAAGTTTACAAAAATGGACATCAGTTCCAGACAGTGGATGCCCTCCGTGAAGGCATCTTCACCACCTGGAGCAACATTCCCACTAGCCTCCTGGAAACTCTGGTGTCAAGCTTTCCCAAACCAATTTTTGAGCTGATTAACAAGAATGGCGCAGCTACTCATTACTGACTCCTTTTTTGAACATTTTATAACATTTTATTTGTATTTTAGGTTTGTTTAGGTTTGTGTTTTGACTGTGGTCTTAAACTTTTGATCAGCTTAAGAACAGCCTATTTTACGTTAATGCTTGTTTGCAACAAATTGCTTACTCAAAAATGTTTTGTCTCACTCCCGTTTTATTAGAACCTCCTTAAGATCCAACAGTGCAAAATGTAAATTCTTGCTATTTTTTTCATTATCAGGAGTGTAAATTTCGGGATAAAAGTCATCTAACGTACATGAGCGTCTTAAAGCAGTGTAAAATGTAAAACTATGCAGAGCTTTTCTTCACAAACGTTTGCATACAATGGCAAAGAAGTTCAAGTGGATTGTGGAGGCAACCAACCTGCGCGTCATTTACGCAGAGAGATCGGGGGACTTCATTTATGAAGATGGGAGTGGTTGGAATAGCCCCCACAGTTCCTCCCCCTAGAGAGAGAGAGAGAGAGAGAGAGACGGAGCCATAGCGAAAGTGGACCTGCGTTCCTCAGGTGTTTGGGATCCAGTCATGGCCGGGAATTCAGAGAAAGTACCGATCGCCTCAGCGGGACCGGAGGACGTGCAGCAGCTCATGCCTCCGGTGAGAGTCCATTCATGTCGGACTAAAGTGGCTTTGCACGGCGGCCCACTGACTCTTGTTAAAAGTGATCATTAATGCTTGAGCTCTTCTATTATACATTACAGTTGTGTTTTGCAGGCATACTCTACCTTGGCGGTGAAGCCTGCCGCCACCGGGCGCGTCCTAAAGGCCGGGCTCGCGGTGCTCATCGCCGGGGCCCTGCTGCTCCTGCTGGGGGCCGTCGGAGCCTTTTACTTCTGGAACAACAACGAAAAACACGTAAGACAGTAAGCGTGTGTTATAAGACACTTAAATGGGACATTAGAGTCTGCTCATCCAATTCCTCTTGGTTGCAGCAACAATTTGACTGTTTTTTTGAAGCATCAGCTAAAGTTCCAGAAAAAGTCATAAACTCAAGGATTTGTTTGCAGAGGGCTCCAAAGTGGACGATGTGTTTTTGCAGGGTGGGCAAACACATGAATTTAAGTTCAACAAGACATGGTTCCATGATGGAGTGCATGAATGAATGGAGCCCTTGTGTGTGTGTGTGTGTGTGTGTGTGTGTGCAGGATCCTGGCAGGGTGGGGTGGGGTAGGGGGTGTCCTCTCTGGTCCGGCTGATGTTCTAGGGGCAAGAGGTGTGAGGAAGGAGAGGAGAACGTGCAGTTTCTTAGGTGTTTTAACAAAGAGTAGACATCATCAGAGATAAGAGCAGAGTAGTGATATCACTCTCCCATCTAATCTGCACAGGGAGGATGCTCAAAAGTTTGGAAATGTCAGCAAAAGAACACACTGTCGTGCAATTTAATAATACCTGATCCATTTCACAATTGCAATTAATCAGATGATTTGAAAGAGTGATGTACATTTTTGCACAGAGGGCGATGATCAGCAAGCGTGAGTCCTCTGCATCCATTTCCAAGTTCATCATTTAATAAGCAAATTCATTCCCTTTTGGAATTGTGCAGCATAAAACCATTGTATGAATAAAGGTGCATTCCATTCTTAAGGTTAGTTTAGTAGTGAAACATCAGCAGTTGTTTGTTTGCAGGCTCAAAATGCCCAGAAAGAAAGAACTGTCTTTAGAGACCCATCAGTCCAAACTTAAAATCGCTTACAATGCTGTTAACTACAACCTTCAAAGTGCAGCATAAAGCGGCTCTAACAAGGACGGAAAAGGGGATGGGAGGCCCCGATACACAACTGTGCACGAGTACAAATACCTGAGTGCGTGTCGTTTCAGACAAAGTCGCCTCACAGGTTGTCAAGCGGCGGCTGCAGTAAGTAGTACACGTCAAACGCCAGCGTCAGCATCAACAGTGAAGACTTCAGGATGCTGGGCTGTATCACAGATTGGCCATTAAAAGGCTGAGATGGGCACTTTCAGGCAGATGAGTCCAACTTTGAGGTCCTTTGCCTGCCATTACGTCCAGTAAAGTCGTCCCTGTTGGTGTTTGACGAGTAGCTGCTAGTTGACAACCTGCAAGGCATGTTTGTCTCAAACTTCGCCCTCTCAGATACAGTACAGCCCTGATATTTGCTTGGGTTCCATTCCCAGACCACCTGCGAATGCCAAAAAAATGAGTGGCAAGTAACTGAGAGGCCCATGAAGATGTTTATTTTTGACACTCTAATCAAGCCTGGGCTACGGTACATAACACCAATTTGCTTAAGGAAGTACTCTTTATTTGCAAAGAATTAGCTTGACATTTAGACCGTTACTCACGCGACATAAACCAATTGGAGTTCATCAAAACGCCTACGCCGCTGACGGTGCAACCACAAATAACGCATGTGGAACACACAATGTAACTGCACTACTCGGAATATGCTGGTGTCACAATAAACGCTTACATACTAATATACATGCAAAGCAATGCTATTTTATATTAGACCCACAATAACCACTTATAACCCACAAGGCATGCTGGGCAGGGTCCTGTTGGGGAAGTGTGCATGTGGGCTTCCCAGCATGCCTTGCGGGTTGTAAATTTGTATAAAATAGTAAAGTAAGTAAAAGTACAGGTTAAATTTTTGCACGGGGTAACGTCTCGGGGCCACCAGCAAATAGCAAAAATTTGTGCGTAATTGATACGCCCATGTTTTCAGCGGGTGCTCCGCCTTCCTCCCACATTCCAAAAACATGCATGTTTGGTTAATTGGAGACTCTAAATTGCCCATAGGTGTGAATGTGAGTGTGACTGGTTGTTTGTCTATATGTGCCCTGCGATTGGCTGGCGACTCGTCCATTGTGTACTCTGCCTCCCGCCCAAAGTCATCTGGGATAGGCTCCAGCACACCCCGGCGACACTAATGAGGATTAAGTGGCATAGAAAATGAATGAATGAATGATAAGCCCATAAAAAAACCTCCTCCTACCTCTCCAAACCCTCCTGCAAGCTTGACGTTGACATTCTTCTTTGATTTTGGATGAACATTTGCAATAAAAGCGATAATAATAATAATAATAATTACATTAGACTCATCTCAAGCACCAATCCTCTGTCTCTCTTTACTATACCTCACATTTTGAAGTATAAAATGTGTTTCATAATTGTGTGACCACTAATGAATGATAGTGTAAGAGGATCAATGTGAGTCATGGTGTAGACCAAGGGTCACCAACGTGGTGCCCGCGGGCACCAGGTAGGGAGGGAATGAGAGGGGGGAGGGGGACAAAAAAAAAAAAAGAGAGACAAGAGACTAGGACAACAGCAGCAACAACAACAATTGTGACAACAAGAACAGAACAACAGTAACATACAGAACGACATCAGCAAATAAATGTCTGTGACAACTATAAAGACGAACAAGGACTTAAGGACAAAGGACAAAACAATATCAACAACCACAATGATAACGCTGTCAATGACAATCACACATAATAGTAGTCATGAAATGATGAATTATGATCGTGATCACAATGACAATACTGCATTGAAACAGTCACACATAATAGCAGTCATGAAATGATGAACTATGATAGTGATCACAATGATAATACTGCTTTGAAACAGTCACACATAATTGTAGTAATGAAAATGATTATCCATGATTGTCCCATTATCAATGATTGTCCCATTATAAAGCCATTTCTAAAGCTTTGGGACTCCAGAGAACCACAGTGAGAGCCATTATCCACAAATGGCGAAAACATGGAACAATGGTGAACCTTCCCAGGAGTGGCCGGCCAACCAAAATGACCGCACAGAGCGCAGCGACAACTCATCACTCATCAACAACATCCAAAGAACTGCAGGCCTCACTTGCCTCAGTTAAGGTCAGTGTTCATGACTTCACCATAAGAAAGACACTGGGCAAAAATGGCCTGCATGGCAGAATAACAAGACAAAAACCACTTCTGAACAAGAAGAACATTAAGACTCATCTCAATTTTGCCTGAAAACATCTTGATGATCCCCAAGACCTTTGGGAAAATACTCTGTGGTCTGATGAGACAAAAGTTGAACATTTTGGAAGGTGTGTGTCCCATTACATCTGGCCGTATTTCAGAAAAAGAGCATCATACCAACAGTAAAATATGGTGGTGGTAGTGTGATGGTCTGGGGCTGTTTTGCCGCTTCAAGACCTGGAAGACTTGCTGTGATAAATGGAACCATGAGTTCTGCTGTCTACCAAAAAATCCTGAAGGAGAATGTCCGGCCATCTGTTGGTGACCTCAAGATGAAACCAACTTGGGTTCTGCAGCAGGACAATGATCCAAAACACACCAGCAAGTCCACCTCTGAATGGCTGAAGAAAAACAAAATGAAGACTTTGGAGTGGCCTAGTCCAAGTCCTGACCTGAATCCTATTGAGATGCTGTGGCATGACCTTAAAAAGGCGCTTCATGCTGGAAAACCCTCCAATGTGGCTGAATGACAACAATTCTGCAAAGATGAGTGGGCCAAAATTCCTCCACAGCGCTGTAAGAGACTCATTGCAAGTTATCACAAACGCTTGATTGCAGTTGTTGCTGCTAAGGGTGGCCCAACCAGTTATTAGCTTTAGGGGGCAATCACTTTTTCCACACAGGGCCATGTAGGTTTGGATTTTTTTCTCCCTTAATAATAATAAGTTTCATTTAAAAACTGCATTTTGTGTTCAGTTGTGTTGTCATTGACTAATATTTAAATTTGTTTGATGAACATGCAAAAGAAATCAGGAAGGGCCCAAACACTTTCACACCACTGTAGGTACCCACCACTCAAGGATGATAGTGTAAGATGATCGATGAACAGATGGAATTGGCGTCATGGTGTCGAAGTTATATGCAAGTTTCATTTTTGTGTCTCACAGCAACTATGGTGCGTTCAAGTACCACCTAACCAAGTGTGAAATCTCATTGCTAGGCAAGATTAATGAGAAATTGGACAAATGGTGCTGAGGGTGACTCTCTTACCTTACACACCAACCTAAGGCCGCGTGTATGTGTGTGCGTGTGCGCAGGTCTACAATGTCCACTACAGCATGAGCATCAATGGCAAAGTGGAGGAGGGCACGATGGAGATTGACACAGAGAACAACATGGAGAAGTTCAGCACTGGCAGCGGGGCGGACGAGGCCGTGGAGGTCCACGATTTTGAGATTGTGAGTGGTCCATCACCTCAGGAGGCTGGTGTGCAAAAGTAAAACACCGCCCACACTCATTGTCATTGCCTGAGCAACTTCAAGCATGTGAGAGAAAGTTAGATCACAATGAAAGAACCTTGTGGGTAAACACAAAGCGTTGTCTTCTACAATAATTTAGCATTGTAATGAGCACACTATAGACAGACATCCATGCAGAACAGCCACGAGGGCTAATTATACATTTTCTACAGGGAATCACAGGGATCCGGTTTTCAGGGGGTGAGAAGTGCTACATCAAGACCCAGGTGAAGGCTCGCCTGCCTGATGTGGAGGCTCTCGACAAGGATTCAATGACCTTTGACTTGGTGGGTTGTTCCTTTGTGTGTTGTTGCATACGCCTGAGAAGGCATTTTCTCTCGCATGCCGTATTTCTATGATCCACACACACTGCCAGAGAATAATGCAAGAAAAAAAAACAAACAAACCATCCTTTTGCTCTAGAAAGGCTGCATGGAAGCATGCAAGTGCACCAAAGTCAAATGGGAAAAACCAAAAAAGTAAATAAACAACATTTTTTTCCACAAAGGTTAGCCATGGCTGAAGGTTTTGGCAGTGACTCAAATGTTGTGTTCCTCTAACTTTGCTCTACCAGGTTTTTTATTTATTTATTTTTACGCATTTTTGTTATCCACTTTGAAAGAATAATACGTATTTTTATGTTTGAAAGCCTTGTGGTGGAACATAAATTTCAGATCAAAATGGAAAGCTCTGCTTCTTCCTACTCCTTGTCGGGCAATGTGAACGTTCCTATTTCAAGACTTCATAGTCAGAACTAGTTTTAATCATGGCTGCCAATCAATTAAAATATGTAATTGTGATTAATTGCGATTGTCCATAGTTAACTCATAATTAATCACAATTACTCTCAGATAACGCTAATAAATTCCCTCTCGAGCCTTAACTGCCATCTCATTGAGCGCTGTGTGTGTGCCTTTATCCCCACACACGAAGGAGACGCCAGCCCTCCAAATAGGTGTCTTTGGCTATGCCTGCCGCCAACTAGCAGCTCGTACCCAAAATTTGAGCTTGCAGCCGAGAGACGACTCATAAATAAAAAAAACACTCGTTAGCTGGGAACCGCTGTATAAATGACAGTAAAAAATACCTGCGGCGCTCCATCTCATTCTCTAGCTTCCCCGTGTGAGTCAAGCAAGTGGCAGTTACTCGGCGTACACCGGTGACAGTTCAACTCACAGTGACAGTAGGTGCAAAGAACTTTTGACTTGTTGAGAGAGCCATCTCCCAGGGCTTTGAAGCTAAACTTACCATTCAAAATACCCTTTTTAAAATACCATTTGCTCCCGCAGCAGCGCTTTCTCAAACTACAGGGCGCACGTTAATCGTGCAGCCAGAAAATAAATAGTGGCGTTAAAGGGAACTTCTGTTAACTTGTGTTAACTTTGACAGCCCTGGTTTCAATATAATTACAGTACATGAAAGGTGAATTTTTTTGCTGATATTTTGGCGCCCCCTGGAGGTCACTAGCATTCGCCTATATTTTGCGTAATAGGCCATCCGGCTCTGCCTCACACGCTTAACGCGTGCATGATCGATTAACATATGCAATCAATGTCATGGTGCTAAATGCAAGTTTCACTTGTGCGTCTCACAGCAGCCGCGGTGCGGTCAAGGACCAGCGTACAAAGTGCGAAATCTGAATGCTTGATGAAAAAAACAGCGGTTTTATTTATTCTTTTTTTTTTTTTTTACATTCAGCATCTTTCAGTTTTACATGAATGAATGTGTTTTCTGCAGGAAAACTATTTTTTAAATTAAAAAAATATATGTGTTTTTTGACCACAAATGTGCAGGGATCCCTGTACTTCAGTGTAACACCGTTAAACATTTTGAAATAATTTCCACCATAACCAATAAGCTAAATCATACATGTGTCCAACATGTCAATATTTACAATGTACAACTCTACTCTACGGAATTTTTGCAAACATACAGGATTTAGAAAAGATTAATTAAATGCAAAATCAGAGATGCTGTCAAAACCTTTGCCATTGCCCTGAACCTACTTTTTTAGAAGGGATAGCTAGCAAAGTGTTTTTTTTTGGTCCTTTTTCTGCTTTAACATGATTTGTCTTGTTCGTTAAGGGTGCTCCTAACAGTGCAAATTAGTTAATGGCACAGCACATTAGCATTAAAGCTACAGGCACACAAACTGCATGTTCCCATTTTTAAACTTAATTCTAGCATCAAGACTAGATTTAGGGAAATACACCATAACGGGACCCCCCACCCCAATTTTATTTAAAATTGCTGAAAAATAATAGAACGTGACACCTTTTAAATCAAGCGTGAATCAAGGCACGGTCAATTAATCTTTTCTTTGGTCTAGAATCTAATATACAGGTATTATCTGTCATTGGTGAAAAATTGTAGTTACCAAATAAAATACTGTAGCTCAACATTTACAGATCACCATGAACATTTGCTGAGGGTTGAATATGTGGATGGAATTTTGTCAATGCTTGTTGTCAATAATGCGGCCTCAGAAGACACACGCACTGCTTTCCATCATAAATCATGAAACGATAAAGAGTGTTTACCATAAGACCAGGGGTGTCCAGACTTTTTCCAGCGAGGGTCGCATACAGAAAAATCAAAGGATGGATATATTTTGTGTATTAAAGATGCTAAAAGCAATCCAGTGTAGGACAATATATGCTAAACTATCTGAACAAATGATTTGTGTGGCAAAGCAAATTAATGTAACTTCTAATTAATTAGGGCTGTCAAATGATTAAAATTTGTAATCAGATTAATCAGCGTTTATCAATTAATCATGATTAATCACCATTTGCAACTATGTCTGAAATAGTCTTATTTTTACTGTATTTTATTAAAGATAAATGTCAAACCCGATTACATATACAGTATTTAACATAATGTTATTAACAGCTCCAGTTGAACTGTACTGTACTGTAACAGTATTGTAATTTTCAATGCCGTTCAGTACAAATCAGATTGTGACAGACCTGCTTCTGTTGTGTTGTGTTTATGTCCGGAGTTCGGAGTGTCCGTGAATTCACTTTGCGGTAGTGTGGTGGTGAATGAGGAAGCGTTGTTCCGAGGAAGAATGAAGAGAGGTGTTTGCGCGTTGGATATACATATATAGTATAGTATAGTCTATGGTGTTGGAATTGAGCACTGCTGTTGATGGGTTAAGGTAGGAATAAAGCCATGCCATGTATGCGTTTCAATGTAATCAATGAAATTAATTAGTTGCTGCCGAAAATGCGTTATTTTTGAAAGGCCCACCATGAATACACTCCTGATCAAAACTTGAAAACCAGTGGAAAAATGGCAAGAATTGACATTTTGCACTGTTGGATCTTAAGGAGGTTCCCAGCAGAGCTTCAGAATGCAAAAAAAATAAATGGTGGTGAGACAAAACATTTTGAGGAGGCAATTTATTGCAAACAAGCATTAAAGTGAAAGGCTGTTCATAAGCTGCTCAAACATTAAAGGCTACAGCCTTTAAAAGACAAAATCTCGGCAAAAATGTGCATTCAATGTCATTTTCTGTCAAGTATTCACACTCTTATGATCTCTTGATGACAAAAGGCAAAGAAACTTCCTCTCTTTAAACGCGGTGGGATTGTTGAGCTGCATAAGCAAGGCCTCTTGCAGCGCGCCATTGCTGCTGAGGTTGGACGCAGTAAGACAGTCATTTGAAACGTCTTCAAAGATCCCAAGGGTTATGGAAAAAAAAAAGTAAACTGGTAGACCCAAAAAAAAGTTACTGGAGGATGCGACTGGCTGTCCGTCAAGACACGGGACCATCCTTGGCCCAAATGAAGGTTGTTATTGGTGCCAAGTACAGTCCAATAACCCGTTTGGAATTTGGACGAGAGCACCAAATATGAACGTTTTATTCCCCCTTGACGATAGTTTTATTCTCTGATGAGAAAAAATGTAACCTTGATGGTCCTCATGGCTTCCAACGTTACTGGCATGACAAGGAGATCCCACCTGAGATGTTTTCCACGCGGCACAGTGGAGGGGGCACCATCATGATCATTCAATGGAACAATGGAGCTTCAGGTTGTGCAGGGGCGTCAAACGGCAGCTGGCTATGTGGGGATGTTGCAGGGGGCATCCCTCATGACTGAAGGCCCTCGTCTGTGTGGTAATGATTGGCTTTTTCAACAGGACAACGCTGCAGTTCACAAAGGACTTCTTCCAGAGGAATAAGCTCACTCTTTTGGACCATCCTGCGTGTTCCCCTGATTTAAATCCATTTGAGAGCATTTGGGGATGGATGGCAAGGCAAGTTTACAAAAATGGACATCAGTTCCAGACAGTGGATGCCCTCCGTGAAGCCATCTTCACCACCTGGAGCAACATTCCCAGAAATGTTTTTGTCTCACTCCAATTTCTTCTTTTTGAATTTTCAAGCTCTACTTAGACAAGTGTATATGTCATTAATAATGAGTTAATTTTATTTTTAGACTATTCAGGGTGCCAATAAAAACGAGCTGTGGGCCAAAAATGGCCCCCTGGCTGCACGTTGGACACACTGCATAAGCACAAAGTGCACAGGCTTCCGTGGTTCCCGAGCTAAGGCATGTCTACTGTACATTCGATGCACTGTGTGCGCTTACACACATCAAGTCACGTGATTGTGCTCGTTCAACTGAAGCTGTCTGATAATTAACATCATTTCATTCCCCATAAGCTTCACGTCCGCATAAATCCACATCACCACGACGACGGCCTGCGTAAACACACACTCTTAAGTTGCACGCGTACACACAAGTCATTATCACGCTAAGGCTGCTCTTATTGCCTCTCACTGCCCCATAAACGGTCATTTATTTCACATTTGTGCTTTTGTGTGTCATTGTGTTACTCTCTTTGCCATCTAAATGATTGTTGTGTGTGTGTGTATGTGTGTAAACAGGAAGATGTTCTAATGGTTGCTGCAGGCTGGCCATTTACTATAATTTAGAGTGATGGCAAATAAGGGTTAGATAGGCGCTCACACACACACACACACACACAAATCCCCCAGCAGAGAGAATGGGTCAGATAAACTCTTATCAGTTGTGCAGTGGAGAAGGACCCCCGCCTTTATTTTTTCCCTGTAGCAAATCATTTGTGCTGGGGGGGATGGGGGGGATTTTCAACCACAAAAAACGCAGAAGCATGTCTGCAACAACAAATGCCTGCGGGTACAAACCACTAACACCTGCAGGCTGTGTATACAGTATGAATGTCTACAAACCTCATTAGTTTCTCTGCTGCTCATTTTTTATCAACCTGGAAATTTAGGCCATCCAATCTCCCCCTCCCTGCAGATGTTGATGAGTTGTGACATTGTGTATTCAGCTAAATGTAGCGCAAATAGGATTGTTATACTCAAGCCTCAGGGGTTCCTTGCTTGATTTGTTGTTGCTCCGGAGGGGGACAGAATGCACATTGAAAAGGATAACAAGATCAATGACGTGAGGTTTGACGCTTTCATCAGCCAGCCGCTGTCATGTCGACTCTTTTCTTCTTACCGCTTTCATAGGACGACGAAGTGATGCCGGCCAAGTTTGAGGAGGATCTCGTGTGGGTGGCGGCTGGTGCACCTCTCTCGGACTCCGCCTTCCTCAGCAAGAAGATCAAGGATTTGTGTGGCGATCTGCCAATCTTCTGGCTCCGCCCCACCTACTCCACCAGTAAGCAATCATTAGCAACTAAACTTGCAGTAGACAAATGCTTATAAAACGTATAGTTGTTCACCACAAATGAATGACAATGAACTCTTAGTACAGATGGATGGGAGTACCGGGCTAGCGCCTGTAGGCCGCTAGGTCGTCTGGCTAGTCGTCGGAGAAGGCATTTCTCCAAGCCCAGTCTACATAATCCATACCGCTTGCCTGTTGTAACTTCAGTAATGACTTACGCTCATATATTAACTTGTTTTCAACTCGCTATGAGTTTCACTTTTACGTCTCACAGCCATGATGGTGCGTTCAAAGACCACTGAACAAAGTGCGAAACGCTAAGACAAAAAAATATTATCTGTGACGTGAAGCATGAAGGTATGCAAATGCTGTACGTGCTGTATATTTGACCTGTATGATTACGTATTTAAAAACGATTAACAACTTCGGTTGAATGAATAAAACGCGAAGAAAACCCGGCCAATTCTCAGAGAAAAAAAAACCTTGTTATTTGGGGGACCAAAAATCCACAAATTTGCGGGGCCATTGCGACTGTGCGGGGATCCACTGTTTAACTATTAAGATTCAGTAGGATGCCAAAAATACACCCCCTGGTCATATTTTGAGTTTGTTGAATGGGCATACCTTGGCTGTAAATGACAGACGTGTAATGTAACTTCTAATGTTATTGTTGTATGTGAGCTGGAGCCTATCCCAGCTGACTTTGGGCAAGAGGCAGGGTGGGCCCTTGATTGGTCATAGGATACATACTGTATGGGTCCGTCTCCTGAAAAAAAAAAGAAAAAAAAAAGCGTGAAATAGCAAGCAAAATTGAAAGTTAAAAAAAAAAAACAATTTGCATATTAAAATTAAGTATCACTTTAATATATATATATTCATATGATCTATACCAGGTAGCCCCCCATGACCACATGTGGCCAAATCTGGCCCGCTGAACTGTTTGGAAAATAGCACTGTGTTGGCCCGCCTCACGCCACCTTATCAAACAAAGTGCTTACAGCGAGCTGCGTAATTAAGCAATTCCTCCGGTATAAACTACTCTTCTGGAATTTTTTAATTTTAAAAGTGTGCCAGATTCAGACCAAAAGTCAAAATAATTTAAGTGTACACGACTAAAAACAGCAGCACTTTAACTATTACACCCTGTCTGTGCAAAATAACACCTTAAAAGAGGCATAAGACAGTCAACAGTGATCATTTTAACTACAGCAAAGCATGCTGGGAAATGCCGTAATCTCGCGGACTGTGATGTTTTTGCGTTGAAATAAAATACCGTAGCTATTGCCCGGACATTGAGAGAATGACGAAGAAGTGGTCGATCAACACTCACTTTATCCAAACGAACAACCACACCAAAACAACCAGTCATATAGCCGCAAATCGGAAAGTACAAATTTCAAGCAGGAATGAGTGGACACGAAAAAAATGCACATTTCCCAAATACTAACTACTATTTTTCAGCCTGGATCTTTGGGGCATGTCCTGTCATGTTGGCCACTTCAAATGAGCGTCTGTGTGTGTGCACTGATGATGCATATGAGTGTGCTTCGTTCACCAATTATGTTGGTTAAAAGGACAAGAAGGTTTTTTATATATTCAATATGCAGAAATATACAAGTGTTGAAAATTTCAGGATAAATAGTAAAAAAAGATACAAAGTTGGGGGGTTATGTCCACTTAGGTAGGCTTTGAGTTTTGGCCCCCTGTGCGATTGAGTTTGACACCCCTGATCTACAGTCATGGAAAAAATTTTTGTTTCTTCAGTTTATTGATCCATTTTAATGCCTGGTACAACATAAGCTACATTTGTTTGGACAAATATGATGATAACAAATGTAGCTCATAAGCGTTTCATTTAAGACCTGATATCTAGCAACTTCCATGGTTTTCTTCCTAACCGAAATCATTTAAGTTCTTACATGAATAGCTATAACATTCTACTGCCAAAAGAATGAGTTCTCATGAGCTATTTTTGTTGTCAGTGTTATATTTGCCCATGCAAATGTACCTTTATTAAAATGAACAAGAAACTGAAGAAACTGATTTAGTGTCTCCAATTAACCTAAAATGCAGTTTTTTGGGATGATACCCACGCACGCATGAGAACATGCTCCAACGGCTATTTAAACCCTCTTTTCAACACTGTGGGCACAATCAACATAAAATAGTCTTTTTTAAAGTTTCCCAACTGCACTTTTTTTTTTTAGCCTGACAGGAGGTTAAAAGTTGTCAAAAGTACAACCTTCTTCAAAATAGCCAAAAGAATGCATTCAGAAGCCCTCCTGCAGCAGCGCCATTCTGCTCTTGCTCAAAGTTTCTGATGTCGTGCAGGCGGACAAAGGAAGACGGGGGGCACCTCCCGCCGCCGCCGTCAGGCACACAGGGATGAGGAGGAAGAGGACGTGGAGGCTGAGTTCAACCCCGAGAACCCCTATCAGGTGAGTCACGAACGCGGACGTGCAAATTTGTCCTCTTCCTCCTCGCTACAAGAGCCAAAACTGTCCGCTCGAATCTGCTATCCACCTGAGGAGACTTTGTGGGAGGAGGAGTTTCTCACAGCAGCAGATGCCGAGGTCACGGCGGAGGGCCGTGAATTGTCACTGCAAATCTGAGCGTATCCGTTGGTGAGGAGCTCTTTAGGAGAACTTTCCTTTCAGCGGTGAGGCTCCATGAATAATTCCACAGACACCTCCTCCTCCTCTGGCCTGTTTGCCCTGCTGAGCTCACACAGACTCCATACATACACATGGTCACCCTTGCCCTTCATCACTCCATACACACATCTTTGTCCCTTCATGCAGGGCGCGCTCTTCTTAATCCCCTTCCTCCCCCACCACAACCTCTGCAACACACGCCTGACAACTAGAAGATGGTAAACAGAAAGTGGTTTGAACCCTGTGTGCTAAAAGAGAAAATATTTAACAACAAGAACGCTCAAGAGAGCGCAGACCTCCGCCAAAGCTCAAACATTTGCTTGTGAATGGATATGAGGATCTCAATAAAACTAATTTCTCCTCGAGTCTAAGAAACGAAATCTGATGATTTTTGAAAATGACCCCATTAATTAGAGAGCTGGCTCGATGTGGGAAAAATAATTTCCTCCTTAACAAATCATCCCATTAATGACAAAGCAGAGTTCAGTTTCAGCAATCACACACTGGCCTGACTGCTGCAAGACTTGATCAGTCTTGACATCACTTAAATGGTCCTTGTGCCACAAAGTGAAGTTGGATAAAAGATCTTGTAGAGGGTTACAAAGCTATTTCTAAGGCTGTATGTAACTAACGCTGGGGCTCAAACCACGGTCCGCCGAATGAGAGTCGAGAGCGCTAGGCATCGAGCTGAAACCCTAACCTGTCAACTCGATGTGGTGTGCCACTCTAAAGGCGTTAGTGAGTGAGGTTTACCAATGTACCTTCGCACGGCTACAACAGCTGGCATTTGTTATATTTAGGACTTCATCAAACTATTATCCACAAATAGAGAAAACATGAAGCGGTGAACCTTCTCAGGAGTGGCTTGTTTACCAAAGTTACTGCATGGTAATGTCATGTGTTCATTATTCTACCACCCATCCATCTTCTTCCGCTTATCCGAGGTTGGGTTGTGGTGCCAGCAGCCTAAGCAGAGAAGCCCAGACTTCCCTCTCCCCAGCTACTTGATCCAGCTCCTCCTGGAGGATCTTAAAGCTTCCCCAGGCCAGTTGAGAGACAGTCTACCAGTCAAATGTGCCCTGAACACCTCCCTAGTGAGGCGTCTCGGAGGCATCCTGATCAGATGCCCGAGCCACATCATCTGGCTTCTCTCAATGTGGAGGAGCAGCGGCTCTACTCCGAGTTTCTCCCGGATGACAGTGGTTCTCACCTTATCTGTAAGGAGACACCCTACGGAGGAAACCCATTTCGGCTGCTTGTACTCGCGATCTTGTCCTTTCGGTCGCTACCCAAAGCTCACAATCACAGGTGCACTATCGAGGCAAGGATGGAACGCAAGATCGACAGGCGGATCGGTGCGGCGTCTGCAGTGATGCAGACTCTGCATCGGTCGGTTGTGGTAAAGAGGGAGCTGAGCCGAAAGGCAAAGCCAACAATTTACGGGTTGATCTAGATACATTCCTACCCTCACCTATGGTCATGGTCATGATTCTACCATATGGTAAAAATGTCATCATAACACTAGAGCTGTCCTATCTTGTCTTTGAGCATGACCTGAGAGGGAAAACGTCTAGGAAGACAACCTGAACAACCAGTTGCGATCAGTTCAATGCCCTTACAATACAATGACCTGGATGAATGAAAATATTCAGACATGTCATCCACAACTGAGTTCTAAAGTTCAAAATACAACATTTGCCAAAAACATCTTGACCCAAGATGCAAAATTGTATAAACTGCAACTTTTTGGTACGCTTGTCTCCAGTTCTGCACTAAGTCTTAACCCAAGTCCATTGCTTAGAAAAGTAGCTTCCATGCCTGATTCTGATCTCAGTCCTCTGCCTCTGCTTAGAATAACCTCGAGGGGGAAGACACCATGAACATTGACCCCATGTTGGACCATCAGGGCGTTTGCTGCAGAGAGTGCCGTCGCAGCTACACCCACTGCCAGAGGATCTGCGAGCCACTGGGAGGATACCACCCTTGGCCGTACCACTACCGCGGCTGCAGAGTGGCCTGTAGGGTAATCATGCCTTGCAACTGGTGGGTGGCGCGCATTCTGGGTATCGTCTAGACCCCCGGCACGGAAGATGGCAGAGGGATGGATGGCGAGAGTTGTTTTTGTTCTGGTCTTAACAGATATCTGGGCATAATGAACCACATAAAAAGCTATGCTGAGAAGATAGGACACTGGCATGTAAAGGTGCTTGTAAACTGCATATCACATTTAATTGTGCATATCTATTCCAAGCTAGAACATGAAACACTTCTAATAAAATGAATGAACCTGAATAATGTATTACATTGTCATCTGTATCTATAGGGTATGCAAGTATTTATGAGGTAGTAATCTGTGCAATCCCGCCTTCCTGTTTTGATGTAAATAAATGTAATGGGTGCAACATTCTTCTATCAGCATTCAGAATCTTTGAACTTCTCATCGGTCTAGTGAGAAATATTTGTGACGCTTGTGTTGTCCCCACCCCCTTTCCCACTTTACAAGCAGTAGTGGCACTCATTAACATACTGTAAGCTTGCAGATCTATCTAAATTTATCTGTATCTGCGTCAAAGGAGAAATATCGCACAATAAAACTTTTTTTTAAGTAAAATACACTCTGTACCTGGAATTGTTTGTCAATATAAAGTGGTTTAAAGGACAGGTTGTTGGGGGACACGTTCGGTGCATGCCAGAGGCGGGAGCAAGTCAGCGTTTTGCAGGTCAAGTAAAGACGTGCAAGTCAAGTCCCAAGTCACAGGCTTGAAATTTTCGAGTCCTTACAAATCACATGTACTGTTTAGGGTCTCCCCAATAAAATGCCATTTTAACAATGTCGACATATTTTACTCAACATATTCAGTGAGAATCTCAAGTTTTTTCGAGTCATCAGACTAAAGTCAGAGTCAGATCCCAAGTCATTGATGTCAAAGTCCAAGTCAATTCGTGTCCAAAGTCATCAAAATTGTGTGACTCAAGTCTGGAGCATACCTGTCACCATTTGCATTTGAAAATAAGGAACATTTTCCAAAAAAAGCAAGGGAAATTCTTTCCTCCCAACGCAAGAACAAAAAAAAAAATGTTAAAGACACCAGACTGCCCACTGAGCCACGCTTCAGTATTGTCCTTGCAGATTGCTGCAGCTCCAGCGAAGAGTGGATACTGTCACCATTGTCACTTGCAGTACTGGAGTGTTTTTTTTGTTAGTTTTTTTTTTTTTTTAAATGAAAGTTAAAATACGAGAATTTTATGGGAAGGGTGATGGGGAAAGAAAGGCAAAATAAAATGCCGGGAAAAACGCAAGGGTTGAAAGGTAAGATATGCAGAAAGAAGTTTCCAGACTTCTTTAATGCGAGCTGCATCTCTAGAAGTCTTTCATGAGACTAAAGACTGTGTAACCGTCATGCTACCAGATCTTACCCACGATGCAAAGCGCTTAGCTCCGTTTGATGTCACAATGCCGCCTCAGGCTTGGGTCGGGGGGGGGGAAAGATGAGGGCAGTGAGTTTGTGAGTGTGTCAAGTATCCTGGATGAGGTGTGTGTTTATGAGTGTGTGTGAGAGCGCGCTATAAAGCTAAGAGTTCCATCCCCGCAAATGAGTGTTTGATCGTCCCTGGAGATGAAACGATGTGTGAAGAATTTCACACGTGGTTGAGTGCGAGTGGCTTGATGAGGCGGTTAGGGGGCTGATCCATATTAATGCTCTTGTGCCACAGAAGGCCGCCCACTCATGGTCGCAGCTTCAGCATGTACGCGCTTGTGGAATACGGGAGGGGCATCCACTCCCGCATCTTCAACTGCTCTTCAAGGCTGGGCCAAACATCTCCTGGCATTCTGAGATGATACCGAGCAAAGCTAAATCCTGCAGCTGCAGGACATATCTGAGCCCCCTTCAGTCGTATCAGTGACGCCACATTTCATTCGTCTCAGCACAAACACAGAACTGGGATCCCTGCCATCTCGTATTGATGTTCTCGGGGCTGACGGATCACAACCCCCCGTGAGACTTTCCAACCTGTACGAAACAGTTTTCAGAGACAACAAAACACGTGACAGCATTAGTGAGACACACAGTAAACCTTTTATTGAGACCTTGGATTGAATCACACTGAACAAGCGATGCAAAGCCACGTATTGATGCCGCGGTATCTAGCTGTGTCCAAGAAAATCATTCCCAGTTATCGTTTAAAACAACTAAATTACTTATTGTCAACTATACATTTTTATACATGTGCTGATAACAGGAAGTCATAAAGGGCTTTAAAATAGAAAGGCTGAAGGCAAACAGACGGGTAAATTATGTTCTAAACCCCTGATATGGAAGTCGAATTGGATTGTTTTAAGTGTCAGTCATATCCTAATCCACTTTTTCCTTCTGAATACGTTGGCCTTAAAGAAATCATATAATGCAAATCCAAAGTTTTCAAATTAACAAGAGAGGACAAGGAGGGCTTGTGTGGTTTTGGGAGATGATAATAGGAACTCTACGACCCTGTTTCCACTAAGCAGTACAGTTCAGTTCAGTTCGGTATGGTACCATATTATACCTTAATGGTCAAAAGTTGCAAAGGTTACAGAAATGTTCTATATCGCCACTAGCACTCTGTCATTGGGGTACAAACTGCTGTGGAAAATAGTAGACAGAAAGTCAATACTGCCATGCAACAACTGGATGGGAAAGGAGCATTAAAAAGCATTTTTAATGTTGTTATATTGACGCTAACCAATGATAAAATACTTCTTACCATTAATGAGACTTCTGACGCTGCATGGTTTTGTACTATACTTTCTTTCTTTTCACCATCTTCTTCGTCAAAAGGGTTTGCTCTGCAGAATTACGTAACTGACTATCTCATTAAAGGAAGGAAGTTTACTTCTTGACCTCTCGATGACCCTGGTAGGCTACTGCATTATCCAGTAATAGTCAAGTTTTGGTGTCTGACACAGAAAATATCAGAAGGTCAGCTGGCATATTGTGGTAGAAAATGAATGGATAAAATTAGGGATGCTCTGATACATTGGCCACCGATCAGTACCGAACGATTTCTGTAAAAAAAAAAAAAAAAAAATCGCAAATGCTTTTCAACGGCAATCACAAAAGACGATCACCTGTGGTTAGCACTTTGCAACCAGCAGCGATCCTTTCATGCAGTGTAGTGTCTTTCCCTAACTAACATCTTGGACAGTGTCATCCTCCCACCTTCCCTCAAAACGAAAGCAATCACACCTGCCGTGTGGAACCTAACTGCTAACACATGCCACGAAAACAATTTTGCGGGGGTAAAAAGCTTTAATACGGCAATTAAAGAACAACACTTGACGGAGTATGGCGAGTTTAGGAGGCTCATGACAGCTCACGTCAAACAACAGCTAACGCAGCCACTCACCCGTGTGCGTGTGACCGTCAGACGGCTAAGCTAATAACCCCAAAAATAATTCGGACAAGAGCAGCCTCTCTTAGAGGTGGAATTTTACCAAAGTCTCCTTAAAGAAGGCGTCTCATCCTCTGGAAGTTTCGGGAGTTGTCTAGTAAACATGTTTTTGTCTAAATTTGATTTTATGGTTCCTTTTTTCCCCCCATATAGCCAGTAGCAGGGGTGCAGCCAGGAATTCTGCGTCCCATGAAAAAAAAAAATACTAATTATTATTACTAATTATTATACTATTATAATTACTAATTTCATTAAAAATTACCAATTTCCCTGGCAGTCAAGGGACCTTGAAATCGTCCTGAATTGTCCCCTTTATACAGCACCACTGGCCACCAGCACTCATTATAAATAAATTGAAAAATATATAATTAATCCATAGGTATCGGACGATTTCAGTCCTCCATGATCGGTATTGGAATCGGCAGCATAAAACTCTGATTGGCGCATCCCTAGATAAAATACATAAAGTTTTATAGTTTGAATGTTTTTAACAATGTTTTGACTTTAAAATGTCAGCGAAAGCAATGTAAAATACATTTTATCGTGTTAAGAAATGTGTGAGAGCCAGATGCAGTCATCAAAAGAGCCACATCTGGTGTCAGTCCAAGCTGAAGCCCACCTCTATCCATAGGATAGGCTCCAGCTCAGTCATGACCCTAATGCAGCAGTCGGCGTGGGTTTGATTCTCGACCAGTGTCACAACACCTAGCCATTTGAGTTGCTCATTTTCAGGGGCTCAAAAGTATCTCAGAAAAAGAGTATGTATAAACATAACATGTTCATAATTCACAGTTATTGACCACCTGAAGCCGTGAGGTCACGGCCATGCCCAAATTCGGAGTTTCCTCTTTGTTCTCCTCCTTGTCTTCAAAGAGTGAAAAACATGTTCTGTTGGCTGGAAATGAAGCCACCGACTTGTCCATTGAATTTATTCATCTGCCCTGAGAAAGATAGCAATTTGTTTGATTTCAAATCCAAAATCATAAAGTGCAAATACATGTGGACATAACTATATGTAGCTGCTGCAGCTATCACCAACCTACGCCTACCTACACACTCGGCCCAGGAAACACGAGTCACATCAGAGTGTGCTCTTCCAAACTGCATAGCGGTGGGCTGAACTGAAATGAACTCAACTGAACTGAACTGTACTGGCTGCTGGAAACTGGTCTGAGGGAATGGGCAAAGGAGGAGGAAACTGACTTTTTTTTTTTCCTTCTTAAAACACCTGCTGAACTTTGGAGGGGGTAGATAGGGAACGGCAAGGTCAAACTGAGAGGGAAAAAAAAAGAGGGGGGCGAGACAGAGAGACGGAGGTGTTCAGTACTTCCTCAACTCAACATCATCCGGTGGGCTCACGTCCACTTTTCTCTTGCCCACGTCTTTCCAGTTGGTGCTCAGGACCGTACCATGTGACTCCGTCTGCACAGGCAAAAGAGGCACAGCAAGAAATCACTGCAGTGGAATGTGCTATTTCATTAGCAATCTAGTTATGCAACACCTTCCCTCTGCTTTAAAACGCTTACAGCTTAGATTAGTTGACGACAGCAGTATTGCTTTTATTCATTTAAAAAAAAGAACACTTAAGGGCTCAACCCGACTCAGAAGATCCAGTCGGCTGGCAGTCAGCACTTCACGCTGATGAATTGACTCGTGGGAAAAGATGAAGACCGAAAGTTTTTCTTCCAAAAACTCCATATACAAATAAAAGCGTACAGTGTGCATTATCCACCCAGAGAGCCAAACAACCACATCATGTTTATCTCCGAGACCTGCATCTTTATGCCTCTCTTCCTCATCATCTCACAAGAATTGCGTATGAAACTGTACAAAAAGTGCAGTACAGTAATAGTTATTGCCTACTGCTGGCTCAAAACTCTAACACACTCAAAAGCATGCAGGGCCAGAGTCACACTCACAAAAGACTTGTTCATGGCGCGCTTAATCTCGTCAGAACCATCAGAGTAGATCTGCTGGAAGAGCTTGTTGAGGGCCGCATCTCCCTCCAGCTTCTCATTCTTCTCCTCCTCGTTGATGTCCACCACCATTTTGTCCCATTTGCGGCTGTGGTGGGACGATGACGGGTACTCATCTGATGGGAAGCACATTTGTTTGGAGTGGATGTGCTGTACCCCTTCATTACTGACACAAATTATAGCTTTTACAAAACACTAACAGTTTTCTGATGTCTGTACAGTTGTCCCTCGTTTATCACGGCTAATCGGTTCGAGATTCGACCGCACTAAGTGAATTTCTGCAAAGTAGGATTCTTTATTTACAAATCAACATTTTCGTGGTTAGAGCATAGAAAGCTCTTTAAAGCCCAAAGATCTTTTAAATAAGTTTTTTTTTTTTATCATTATTAGTGTCTTCGAGACATGAAATAACACCCCTATAGTCACCTTTACACTCGTATTACCCAATACAGTTGTCCCTCGTTTATCATGGTTAAATGGTTCCAGACTTGACTGCAACAAATGGATTTTTCTGCAAAGTAAGATTCAATATTAATAAATAGAATATTTTCATAGTTTGAGTAGAAAAAAGCATGATATGACTTTGTAAATATGTTTTTGTAGATATGTTATTTACCATTATTAGAACTCTGTAGACATGAAATGTCACCTTCACACTACTATTATTCTTTGTTTACACCACATTGCACAACTCAGGTGCAGGCTACAAGATCACTGCAGAGATGCAATAGATGGCCGCCGCTTTAAGCATTGCACGCTCCCGAGCTAACTAGCTAGCCTCCAATATATTCATTCTAAACTTAAAGGGTTTCAAACGAAGTGGGGAAGAAGGACAACATTAGAAAGCAAAAGGATAACTCATTTTCACTCCGTAATGTCGGTCATGTCACTAAGTCATGTCGGTCATGCCACGGCTGACTCCATGCAGTGTTAAGGTAATGTAATGTATGGTAATCACCCATCAATGTAACATTACTGACGCCTGGTGACCACAATACTACATAAACTTGTCTTTCAATATTTTTTGACTAATAATAGGCCGTGGTCAGTGATGAAAATTAATACATTTAAAAAAAAAAACGTGATAGAGGGAGCGATTTTCAAACCACAAGTGGCGAGAGACAACTGCAGAGTAGACAAAAGAAAATAAGACATGGTATAGACACACACACACACACACACACACACTCCTAGCCGACAGTTTGTGTTAAGCTTCCTAAATGCTTATATAATAATACTGCCGTACATGTACAGTATTTGTATTTCAGTTAATTTAGGCCAAAAATAATATTTTCTTAAATATGCATAGTTTTGACTAATAACAGCTGTAGCCAGTAAATTTACACGTCCCGTATCCAAGCTGACTACTTTACATTATATCCAATTGCTGTTTCTGTAGTGTCGTCCCATGAAAAAACAAAATATAGTATGACATACAGTCGTCCCTCGCTATACGGCGGTTCGATTATCACTCTCTCACTGTATCCTGTTTTTTAAAAAAATTAATCAATAAATGATTGCTGTTTTGTGGTAGACTGTGGTGTATTATTAGTCAAAAATATGGGAATCTCAAGTGATATGTTGGTTCATGGTCACCAAATATCAGTAATAAAACATTGATGAGACATTACCTGAAATGACATTACCTTAACACTTCAGGAAGTCAATCTTAGCCATGGCATGTCCGACATGATAGAGTAAAAAAAGGTTCTCCTTTCATTCCGTGTGGAAGCGGTATGTTTTTGGCTTCTTAAGTTTAGAAGAAATATATTCAAGGCTAATTGGTTAGCTCGCTAACTGCCGGCCTGAGTCATGCAGCAGAAGAGTTGAGCAATGTGTTGTAAATAAAGAATAATAGGAGTGTCAAGGTGACTATAGGGGTGTTATTTCATGTCTACAGGGCTCTAATAATGTTAAAATTGTATTTAGAAAGTCAT
Organism: Dunckerocampus dactyliophorus; assembly: GCF_027744805.1. NCBI lineage: Eukaryota > Metazoa > Chordata > Actinopteri > Syngnathiformes > Syngnathidae > Dunckerocampus > Dunckerocampus dactyliophorus. The sequence goes on from NC_072820.1 coordinate 4,366,642, forward strand.
AAACAGGTCTTTTATGCTCTGCGTTTATCGCGGTCGCGCCTGGAACCAATTAACCGCTATAAATGAGGGACGACTGTACTGTATATACTGTATGAGTTCACTTTTCATTCAAGGCCTGATAAAAAAAACATTATCCGTGAAGCATGAATACATGAACATGTAAAAATTGTGGGCTTTTTTTTTTTTTTTTTAAACAGTGGTACATGTACGCTGAACAGTTAACCTATAATATCAAGTATTTATAAATGATTATCCACATATGGTGAAGGAGATGTTTTTTTCTGTTTTTTTGCCATCATTTTGAGCTTTTAAATGTTTGTGTGAGACGTCAGCTAACCCACATTGGGTTAAGAAACTTTTATTTCTGAGACATTTTTTTAATATCGCATTTGTATGGAGGGATCACATCATCATTTAATTACTGCATTTCCTGCAAGCCTGCAATAAGAGATGAAGGGGAAGGGTGATAAATGTAATCCAGACACAGATTTGCATAAATAAAGCGTCAAACCAGCAGTCGACATATTGGGGCCAAGTGTGGACATACGGCGTTGTGATCTCATAATATTGGGTGTCAAGGCTTGTGTTCAAAAGTGACATAAGTAAACAGGAAGCCTAACGTTGAGCTGGTTGAATGCAATGGATAGTTTGATTGCATTTTTTTTTTTTTGCGTATTATTTCTATCTCCGTACATGCTTATATAAAATGACTAATCCTGTCAGCAGAACATGTGGGCTAAAATATTGAGTCACATTTAGCTGTCAGAACGCTCCCTTTTTGTCCGTATTTTTTGCTGTCACGCTAATGAAAAGACTGTAGGAGAGCTGAACTGCCCACTTTCATTTTCGTCCTCATAATGATTTTTGCAAAGACAGAAAATGAAGAGGAGGGTTCAGGCAGGCAGAAGTGAGGAGAGTCAAGGGAGGTGGCATCAATGCAGAAACTGGACTGACTGGGATTGAAGTGTTTGATGTTGGATTCCTGTCCCTCTCCTTCCAGATTCTCCCATCGGATGGCATCTGTCTTCTTCATCTTCATCTCCACCTGACAAGACAAGGGGGGGGTGACAGTGAAGAAAGGGGTGGAGGCGGGGGGAAGAAGGGAGATAACAATGTGTAACAAAATGTTTTTCTTTGGTGCGTGGGGACAAAAATAACACTTCTATTAAAGTGACATCTTGAAGGTACAGGACATCAGATCATTACTGAGGCCAGAAAGTCTGTTTGTTCTCTGCTGTCGACTCAGGCTGGGAGTGTGTGCGTGCGTGCGTGCGTGCGAGAACGAGACATTGGGGATACACGGGGGGCACAGCTCAATCTCGTACCTCACTGACAGACATACTGCACTAACGAGATGCCTGTCAGCCAGAGGGCCCGTGTGAGAGATGGAATGAGCAGGATGTGTATGTACAGTATGTGTGTGTTGTGGGAGGATCGGGTGGAATTTGGAGCATCTGATTCAAATCATTACACCAGGAAAACATGGTCGACGAGGAAAACAATACGGCTAACACTGGCGTGGTTGTGCATTTTACGTTGAGCTACATTGACAGGGCACATACCAGCGAGACATGCAAGATGGACCCCCCCCCAAACACACCCACCTCCCTGGCCAAACTCCAGCCCCACGACTGTGCTGCCACCAACCATTAATGATGCGTGCGTCTGATATGTGCGTCCGTGTGCATGTGAAAGGCAGTGCTGGTTATGTCGGTGCAATTAGGGGACATTTCTGCTCTGCTGGGCAATGCGATGCTTCATTTATGAGGGCCAGGATTGGAGAGGGAACCGGAGGTGGACAATGTCAGCAACAAGGAGAGCAGCAAGGATGAGGGAAGCGGGAAAAAAAGACAAGACACTAACCTTCGTGTCAAAAGACGCAGAGATTCCTGCTACCTAATTAATTACAGAGCTGCCAACCTTGAAGACATTTCTTACGTACAACCCCCTTGAAATGGAGGGGTTCTTTAATGCGTGTGCATTCAATTTCAGTTATACATATTTAAACAGAAAGCTTTGTGTTACGATTAGTTATTAATAGCAACATCGAAATGTTGATGTTTTTGTATCACATTATGCCTTTTGCTCAATTTATTTATATTTTATTTTATTTCTATGTGCCGTGAGCCAAGAAAATAATGAGCCCCTGGGCCGCATTTTGGACACCGCTGCTTTTATGGCATCAACACTGTGAGCAACCACAACTTTCATCGACTATTTAGCCTGTGAGCTTGCCTTCGCGAGTGAACAATGGTAATTAAAGAGACAGGAATCGTGGAATTGGCCAGTAACAAATGAATCTATTGCTGAACATGGAATCTCATGGAAACTGACATGATGTGAATGAAATGCTGTCGTCGTGAGGAGGAGGATCGTTTGTGTGGGGAGGTATTTCCCCGGTGGAACGCTCAATCGTGGCGGAATCTCCTCACGTAACCTGCACTGCAAGAACTATATTTCAAGAAAGTTAAAAAAGTCCCATTTTAAGAAACCACTTCTTATTTTTTTTCCTGAAAAGAAAAAATATCTTATATTAAGAAAGTATAGCTAGCCAGATCTCAGCTTTTTTTTTTGCCAGAAATTACTCATTTTTTGTAATAACAAGCTAAAAACCTTATTTTGAGTTTTCCTCAACAACAGATTCATATGCATTTCTCTTAAAATAAGAATAAAAATGGTTTCTAAACTTTCTAAATTTAAGAACGGACTCAAATACAGAAAATGTATCTACAGTATACTGCAAAAACTAAATTTCAAGAAAGTTAAAAAAAAGGCCCATTTCAGGCAACCATTTCTTCAAGATTTGCTGATTTCGGATTTTAGATACAATCACACTTTTTTCTTAAAAAAAAGAAAAAATTGCTGAAAAGCTCAGACCGCTGAAGAAGTAACCGACATAACTAACATGCCGACAGGGGGAGCCCTTAGCTGCACGGTGGGCTGAATGGTTAGCATGTTGGCTCCACAATCAGGCAACACAGGTTCAAATCCCATCGGAAAACCTCAGTCCTTCCAACATTTCAAAACTATGCATGATAGGTCATTTGGAGACTACAAAAATTGTCCACAAGTATGAATGGTTGTTTGTTTACAGGAAAATGTCTCTTAAAGAACGATACTCCCATATCTAGAATATGTAAAACATTTCACATAAATCTAGCTACATGAAAGCACATTTTATCTCAATTTAGGAATCTTATAAGAGCATTTGACTTACTTCTAATGGGCGCCACACACGGGAGGCGACATCGCCTCGACTCCATTCGTTTTCAATGGAACCTCCAGCCAAGTGACACGCAAAAGTAATGCGTGTGAAAGTTTGTGCTCATGCGTGTCATGCGACGCGATCCCAGAAAGTTGAAAAATGTTAAACTTTTCATCGCTGTCGCCCAGACGAGGACCAATCAGCGGGAGTTTCATTGATCGACCAATGAGCGGACAGGATGCTAATCAGTACGTTATACTCGCTGTGTCAGATTTCCCGGGGCTATTTGACATTTCTTAAAAAAAAAAAAAAAAAAAAAAAAAAAAGAATATAGAGATATACAGAAAAAAGCAGCGGTATGGGAACTCGTTGGCGCCAGAGTAAACATATGGGGTAAGTTTACATTAATTTACACGGACATTTATGTACGTTTATCTTCAATACAAGCAAGATCCAATACTAGCAAGAGTACTCCATCAACATCGGCTGCTTTTCCTCCTCTGAACTACTTTGATACCCCAAAATTCCCTCCACATCTGACAGCCAATCAAACTGTGGGAGACTCCCGTGTGTATGGTTTCATACGCGATGGCGATGACGATGACTTTCGCCAGTTATGGTCGGTTGTCGCCTCCCGTGTGTGGCGCCCATTATTACCTTGTAATAAGAACATTTGGATCTAATTTGGAAAAAAAAACAACTAATTTCATAGGGCACTCTTGAGTCTTTTTGCAGCAGGACCTAATCGATGCGTGGCAACACTCAGTGGCTCTGAAATCATACTACAAGCCGACCACTCGCAGCCTTAATGTTCAGCGTTGCCGCAGCTCGAGGATTTTTGTTTTCCCCCCAGGAGGTGCACGTCACACTACGTGCAGACTTAAAAAGGAAACTGAAACCGGCGAAATGCAACAAAACGTGTACCTGGGAGCAGAGAAGCGTACAAGCGTATTCACGAGTCAAGATGCGTGCCGTGTAGGAAGTGTACATCCTGACAGGTCTGTAATTACTGGTGTGTAAGTGGTTTGGGCTCCACCAACGGCCACGTTAGTGGATGGATCAGTGCAGAGACAAAATTAACTTGGGGCTCACCTACAGTATGAGGGGGCCGTAGCAAAAACAAAAACAGAATTGGAATGGTCCAGATTTAAGTTAATAATTGCAATTGCACATTTACAGCTGGCTTTGTTGTGATCTGCCACTTTGCTTAATTTAACCCATTATTGTTATGTTTATTGTGAATTTAACAAAAAAAAGAATTTATAACAGATATAACACTATGCTCAGAACTTTGCAATCAAACCATCACCAAGATTAACACTACTAGCAAGCAGAAACATATTTAAACGTAGCTGTGTTGAAACGACTGAAATTGGGGGGCGTGCAATACGTGTTTTTCATCTTCTCTTCCAGCAGTGTCTCACCGGTATCAAAGAAGAGAGACATCTTTCAGGAGAAGACAACTCCGAATCAAAGGGGAGTAGAATTGATCTGCATCACATTGATGTTGTCCTATTTGTTTACATGAGGGCAAAACAGGAGCAACGCCTTTTTAGCACAACACTAAAGAGGTAACAGTGTCAAATGAGCATTTTTGACACAACTCTTTAATTGAATCATATCACGGCTTGCATTTCTGGTAAGCAAAAAACACTATTCTATCTCTAGATCAAATTAGTTTACTAAAAAGCGCGGGAACGTCTGAGACAGTACGGCTCATTTCATTTTGACATGATGCATCAGCAAGGGATCATATTATGTAACACTAAACGCTGCTAATTGACACTTATGAAGGAGTGTTTACTTTAATTCTTTATTCTCGTTATTTAAGAAAAAAAACATTTGTTTCCAGCTGCTCTTCTTAAGCCGGAAGTCTGATCAACTAATAAAATGTCCATTTGGAAAAAAAAAACATGGTGTTCCTTCGGTGCTTAATGTGGCGGCCCTTGTCTTTGTGCATGCACGTGTGTGTGTGTGTTTATGTGTGCGTGCTCCTGGGCCATACAACATTAATCTGCTGCCACATCTGCGTTTCCTGGCTTTTAACGACATGGCAGGCCGGGCGCTGCGTGCGTTTCCGTGTGTGTGACAGGCAAAGCGACGGCCTGTAAAGGGATGTGACAGCACAGCCACATGGAGGGCCACCACCCTCAGGACCTCGGGGCCACACACACAACACACACAGGCAACCGTGGACACACATACATGCTATTTACAGAGGGGCACTGGGGTCTCGTGTCACTTGTCAACTGCCCCCCCCCCCCAAGCATCTTCTCTCTTTTTTTACGTAACCCTGCGAATTTCCAAACCGCCTCGCCTAAAAAGATACAAACGAAAGAAATCTCAACATTTTCGGACACTGACAGGCATGAAAATTAAAGAGGGGAGACGCTACATTAGCTATTTGCAGGGAAAAGATTAGGTCAAAATAAATGCGGAATCAAAGCTGTGTCGGAAGTGTGTGTTTGTATGTGCACGCACATATCAGCCGTCTGTTCTGATCAAACACACTCGTGAGTAATTGGCTCCCCGTTGTCGCAGTGACCCCTGCGGTTGGAATGTCTGTCGTGGTTGAGGACAGGAAGAGGTCATACTGACGATAATGTGCTACCACTGACACACACTTTATGTAAACGGCACAAGTGTGTCGAATGTTGAAATGACTGTTTGGCCTCTGTATTCTTATTTCAATGTGTGTCTGTATGTGCACGAGCGCACTCACACACGCCTGGCTTATCACCCCTACCCCCCGTTAAGTTGTCTTTAAAGACAGTGAGGACATGAAGCTTCATGCCGGGCAGACAGACAGACGTTGGTTGGAATCAACAGCACCCGGAACGATGTATTTTTTAAAACGCTCATTAGGGATGCATGCCAAATGTGGAGAAACTTGATTTGCTGTTGTTGATTTGAATTTTCCCCCCCAGTGGCTTCTTGGCTTGAGAAAATTAAAACAGCTTGAGAAAACCGTAATGAGAGGCTTTGAGAAAGTGGCGATTTGTGAGGCTCGCTCACATTGTGCACACATCACCTACACACTTAATGAGGACATTTTCAAGGGTCAGTGACATGATTTACCATCTTTGCTTCAATATGTTATATTGTTTGTAATTATGTTCTACATTGTTTTTTTTTTTTTGCGAAAGGTAAATTCACAAAAGCAGAATAAAACCCTTCTCGAAGTAGCTCGCCGACTTGGTTCAGTATATTTATCATCAAAATAGTAGTCATGCCAAAATGTCGTATTGCTGCTGGATGTTCATAGTGTCCGAGTGATACTGTAAGTCTGTTTTCTTTTCCAAAAGGTGAAGATTTAAGACTACAATGGAAAAAGAAACTACAGACAAATGGTCGCCCACCTCAAGTTCTGTTCTGTTGTTTGGAGTGAACAATTCACTGATGACTGCTATGAAGGAACACCTTTACAAGAAGCATTTGGCTTGAACTTACGGTATAAGCACATTTTGGAAAAGGACGCTATTCCTGATGTGGTAGACAAGAAAAAAGACAAGAACAACAAACGTGAAAGTTGCCACAGAACAGTAAGTCATGTCTTGTTTGCATATTGTATTCTAAACACCACCATAGCGACAAACCTGTACAGCATTATACATGTTATATAAACATCTTTTCACAGTGATATGTTGACTGCAGGGGGCAGGGGCAGCGGAATATCTAATAAAATAAAAGTGCTATAAAGACCCCTTTTACGCTCATTAAGAAGTTGATTTAAAACAATAACTGAAGGATAAGCAAATCCACAGTAATTTACACTTACCATTCTGTGTTTTGAAGGCGACCAGTCTTCATTTTCATGTCTTAAGACCATGTTCTGCAAGTTCTCTATTTAATCTCCAAATATTTCTCCCTTCTTTTCTCCTTGAAAACTATTGACACATCGCTCAAATCTTTGCTACAATCACTGTAAACATCCTCTGTCTCGTACACCACTATGTTTGTTTACCTGAGTGATGGTACTCAGATGACGTCACTTCCGTAAATGATGCTTTGCTGCGACGAGTTCGTCATGGCTGGTATAAATGTAATTTTTTGAAATTTTGAAACAATGTAGAACATAATTTAAATATACAAAATATTTAAGCGAAGTAGATAAATCATGTCAGTGACCCTTTAAGTCATCTCGGAAAGGCTGCCATTAGCAATGAGGGCGTGTGTGTGTGTGTGTGTGTGTGTGTGTGTGTGTGGGTGGGGTGGGGTGGGGTGGGGTGGGGGCGTGTGTGTCTATGGGCCATGTGTACCCAAGGAGCCCAGTGGACCAGTAAACAGTCAAGGCTTTGTGAGTGAGCTGAGAGTTTGAACACTCTGCTGAGTTAACCTTGAAGTAGGTGCATGTGTGTGTGTGTGTGTGTGTGCGCGCACTATAGGGTGTGTAAGAGCAGGCAGTGTGTACGTGTCCATAAGGAAGACTGACAATGGAAAGATAAAGATGGATATAAGAAGGACAAAATGGCAGCACGACTGTAGATATACAAGAGGCTTTCTAAAATCATTGAAAGCTGTGGTGTCTTTCAAACTGGGCCCGTGTTTAAGTTGCAGCACACGTGCACCTCTGGTATGCAGTGTCCGCTGTTGCCATGGAAAAGTCAGAGTGTTTTTTTTTTTTTTCTGTGCAACTTAGCCTCAGCTCAGCACTCTGCAGCCAGCAGAGACGATGGGCAGAATGTTCTTTCTAACTAATTTCTTCACTCTGAATTTTAAATCATTTGTCCAACCGCTGTGAAAAAGTACTGTTCTTCCATTCTCTCCATGCCCTCACTGAGGCAATATCACTGATTCGAAGATCTTACAATGGACATCGTAGGTCAACATGCCCTGTCCAAATACCAGGTTTTGAATTTTTCGGAACATCGCAATGTTAGTACCGGTTCCCTTCAATACTCAAGACTTGATGCCCAACCCTACTTATATATAAGCTGTTTGAGTAGAACAAACATCTTAGATGTCTATTTAATTGTCATTTTTGGAGGTGTTTGACTTCGCCATGAGAGTTTCAAAGTAAATTTGCAGCGAGCTAGCTTCAAAGTAAAGCCTCTGAAATGGAACTCAGAGTCTTTGAGAACTTATCAGTTATCTGAGCTAGCAAGTAGAGACCAAACATTCGTAAGAGCATTTGAATTGAAAAATATTCTGACTTTGGGTCGCCACTTAAGTGGTGATGGTGGGTTGCAGCCAAGCCAGTTGAGAACCACTGGCTTAAATGACAGCATTCAGTCTGTTTAGATAGGATTCTATCTTCACCTCACCACAATATTTGCACTCTTCCTCCTAAAAGTAACTCAACCTGTCACTGAAAGAGCATCTCTTGTACACGGCACCCTCCAGGAATTAGGTCTGAGTATTTTCCTCATTCAAAGTGGTTTCTTCATTATTTGGATGTATGGTCAAGCTGAGAATGAACAAACTCCCATCATCACTAAATCCTCAGTTCCAGTTGAAGAACTAAAACAACAAGATGATGCATGATGAATCATGGGTATGGTGTTCTAGTGATAGACACCGTTACTTCGGAAACAAACTATTTTTTTTCAAATTGTGGAAAAAATAAAGAAAAAGCACGTGAGAAAGGGAGTTACGGTCTGAAAACAGCATGGCTTTTTTGGCAACAATTCCAAAAGGTAGTTTAGTACACATCACACTGAGAAGCGTGGCGTTGGAAGCGATGGTGTTTTTCTTCCGCTGGAGTGACTTAGGAACAGCTCCAAATACAAGTCAGTTTTGGCCCAAACCCTTCAAATGTCTGCAACTGCCAATGAACAATTCCAGCATTGTCTGAAGCTGCAGACTAATAGCAACACACAAAGAGTTTCACTTAAAAAGAGGTCACTACAAGTTATTGTCTTTTGGTAAATGTAACGCAGCAGCTTCTTTAATGCTCTCTCCCAACTTATCCACTCTTGTGTAAATATTTTGTGTGTCTAATCGATGCAAAGACACCTTTGTATTGAACCAATCAATTGTTTAAAGGCTTTCAACCCAGCACGTACACCAAAACTTTAAGATTTAGAAACTAAAATATACTTCTCTCTGCAAATTATACCAATAAAAACACCAGAAACTAAAACTTTAGTCCTTACACTGAAAACATAACCTGACAGCGGACACGACTTTAAATCTGCACAGAGTCATTAAGAGCCAAGCTGTAATACCCACTAATTAGTTTATGGGTTTAAAAAAGTGCCCTTTCTACTCATTAGGCCTATAATCACTTCAAAAGTGCTGAGGTATTTGAAGGGAGTGTAGCCTGAATGACTGTGAGCGGCCTGAGGATTTGAGTATATATGGGTGAATCTCTGACCTGACTGTGCACAGCCAGAGAGGATTTTCTCATTTCTTCACCAGCTTCGGAGAGCTTTACCTGCATTAAGGATCTATGGACAGTGAAAGCCCAGTTTTACACCGTTTTAAAAGGAAGAGATTATGATCTAGTTGCTCAAGTAACTATTACAATTTAAAAATGTAACTTCAGAAAAGAAAAGCTCTCTTGGAAAATTGTTATTAAAAAAAGTCACCTAAAATATGTTTGCTTCCTTATTGTTTGGTGCCCGACCTACGATTATTCTGTGTAGTTGCATGACTTTGCTGATTTTGCCAAACATTGCAATTAAGAATTAGGGACCGACCACCGATCAGATCGACTGTTTTTCGTGAAAAAAAGCACATGATTGGCGTATGCCTTTCAAAGCAGATCACAAACCCCGATTACCTGTGGCACATATTGCAGCCTACAGAAAACAGTGTGTGTAGTGTAGTGTCCTGCTCTAATGTCTTCTGTAGCATCCCCCTTTCCGTTTCCTTTACACTGCGCAGGCATTCAGATGCAAACCAAAACAACCATGTCCGTGTGTGGAACTTTTCTGCCATTTGTGAGGGTGATGTAAAGTTTCACATCCTGCAACACATGCCACGAAAAATATATTGCGGGGGTAGCACGTTTAATAGCTTTAATTTAATATGGCATTTGAAGAACAAACATTTTGACGGAGTAGTTGAGTTTTTGAGGCTCACGGTGAAGCATTAGTCAAACGCCAGATAACATAGTCATCACTCGCCTGTATGTGCGTGAAAGTCCAGAAGGCTAAGCAAATAACCCCAAAAAAAATTGAATTCATCGGACTAGATGAGCAGCCTTTCTCAGCAGTGGAAGACACTGGGTTCTGCCGACTGCTCTATCACTTTGGGCTCCGCTACCTGCTACCTGGAAGGAAATTTTTCACAGATGTAGCACTGCAGTCTGAGGTCCATCAGACAAGGTACTCTCACATCAGAAAGTCTCCTTATTCGGAAGCAGATTTGAAATTCATAAGCTTGGTTCCTTTTTGACTGGCAGCACAACGAGACGTACCAGAGGCCGGTTGTGGAGTTTGGCTCCTTTTTTCTTTGGTGGCATGACGTAATGTGGTGGTGGTGGACCTAGGCTCCTTTTTTCCTTGGCAGCATTACATGATGTGCCGGTAGTGGAGCTGGGCTCCTTTTTACCTTGGCAGCATTACGTGATGTGCTGGTAGTGGAGCTGGGCTCCTTTTTACCTTGGCAGCATTACGTGATGTGCTGGTGGTGGAGCTTGGCTCCTTTTTTCCCTTGGTGTATGAAGTGATGTGCATAAGGTGACGCTTCAGAGGAAGGTAGCTGCACTTTTTCCCCCCCGAATGTGATCAGAATGTTTGGAATGCTGTTGGAATACCATAAGAATATTTAGAATGCAGTCAGAGCGCAATTTGAATACCTTTTGAATACAGTTCAATATGTTTCCACTTCAAATCCACCTTGAACGTTTTTAGTATGCTCAAAACATTCGGGTCGGCCACAAGAATGGGCCTTAATATTTGGAATGCATTCAAAATTTTAAGACTGCACTTTGAATATCCAGGAATAAACCACAAATTTTCATTCCGAAGGCATTCTGGCGCATTCTACCTCTAGTGTGACTAGAAGTAAAAAAGAAGGCTTCTCATCCTCTGTAAGTTTCATGATTGACATATATTCTCTTGAAAAAAAAAAGGTGATTTTATTGTTCTTTTTTTCAGATCATATAGCCAATAGCATAGATGCAGCCAGGAATCAAGAAAAAAAAAAATCACCCCCACCTTTTTAAAATTGTAATAATTGCCTATTTTTGGTCCCAACTTTCCCCCCATAGGGCACCTCTTGGCAATAGCACTCATCATAAATACATTGACGCATGTGATCTGTACCGAATCAGCTGTTCTCACTCATGGTTGATCGGACTCAGCAGCATAAAGCCTTGATAGGAGTATCCCACTTAAGAATGAAGACTATTAGATCCTTCTCTGCTGAATTGAGCCGTCTTTACAATGTTCATTTAGAACAGGTAAGGTACATGTACTAATGGAAATAACTAAGGAAATCACCAACACTCATGATTATTGTGTTGGCTATTATAGTTTGTAGCATACCCTAAGTGTCAAGACTAGGAACAAAGTGGAATGATACAGACTATCAATTAACTTAAGCAAAAATAAAATTAGGTTATTCGGCAACAGCAGAAAAGACATTGAAACAAATAAGATGCGGGAATGCTGAATTGAGCAAGTGGAACCATATTATGTTCCTCATTGTAGATTTTAAGCATATTCCAAACAAACTATGCCATACCTATTGCCATTAACTTGGTTTAAGGTTGTGGAACAAAATCATGCTGGTTTCTCCCCATGTTCTTTAACACCAAGCAATAAACAGCATGTGCCTTTTAGTGCATATTGGACAATTTAACACAACTGACATTTTTGACAGTTTGTTTCTGCCTCATGAACTTGTCTTCTGTTGCACTGAACTGTCAAAACATTTCAAATATCTGAAAGCCCTGTGACTCATTCAGAAACAAGCGACGCTGTCCATTTTAACATAATTTTCCTCATGAATGTTCACAGTATACCTTACCTTAGTGGTGAGGATCTTGAAGGTGCTCTGCTGTGGGACGATGGGATGCAGAAGGTGGAGATTGAGGTTGTAGTTTTCCCCAGACGCGAGCCTTATTGAGGCCGAGAGCTGGAGAAACAGCATAGATGTCAGGTATTTACACAAATGCAGTAAACAAGCAGTTAAAACAAATATGAATACAATTTATATCGGATCATTTCAGTACTTTCAATTCTACACAAAAGGTGAAAATTCATTTAAAATTCAGGATATTGTTGACTCCAAATCAAAGCGCTAAAGACTTTAGAGCCCGAAGATGTCAGCATGTCCGCAAGAATAAGCATCTGATCTGGCTAGTGTGACAGCCAGAATTCTGCTGCTGTCCCCTACAGCTGCAGAGTGATTAGAGACGATGGAGGGTCAGACAGCTCCTAACAGCCTGTCACTCATTGAGAGAGGATGGGTGGCTTGTTAGCTTACAGGGGCATGGCCTCGGCTCTGGCCCAAATCCCCACACACATATCACACGATTAAAGTTGCCCCGATATAGAACATTACTAGAACGCTACACAAGCTGAAATTACAACAAAGCAGCTGTGCTTCATTAGGACATAAATGAACAAAATCTTAAGAGAGTTGCCTGGTCGTTTTTTGGCAATCAAAGCCTTAATATTCATTGTAGTGATGAATTCCTGTGCTGTCTGTACATATTGGGCTGCAGCACACTCATCCACCAGGGAAAATAAATGCAACTCTTGCCTTTCATCTTTAAATTTCCTTTGTAAATAGTGACCTAATAAAAATATGTGAGCGCATCTGCGCTTCACAACACAGAGGGAGCTTTGGTGTGAAACACAGATAAGTGACTGCGATTTAGAGAGAGTAAACTATTTCTTTTGAAATGAGGGTAAACTTCATTTATTCCATGGAGGAAAGACAAAGCTGCTCCCTGGGGTGCCCTGCAGTTAGCCCTCAGAGAGAGGGGAAGAGAAGTGAGGAGAGAAAATAACAGAGAAAAAGAAAGACTGTTGTCCCCGGGGGCAGCCACTAGGGCTGATCCACTTGTACCTTCTATCTTCAGACAATTAGGAGGTTGGAGAATGTGCAGTGGGTAAATTGTTCTTAGATCTGTACTTTGGGGCAATGCTAACAAGGCACCACTGGAGGCATAGTTGGGTCTGTGGGGAGTGTGTGTGGATGTGTGTTTGTGAGAAAGTGTAGTTTTGTAGGAGACCCATCTAATGGAACCCCTGGAGGAACCCACCCCTGTCTCATACATGCACGCACAAAGCAAAAATTCTTTAATTGCAAATAGTTTGAGTTAATACCTGTTGTTCCGTGAAGTTCACAAACACGCCGTCCTTAGGAACATTTTTTGCCATAACAGTGACAATGACTTGAGATTCTGTTTGGTACCAGTCGTACCTGTAAAAGACACACCGATTAGCTGTCTGAAAAACAGGCAAACAAGGCTTTATTAAAGTTATTTTTTTAAATGATTGCCAATAAACTCAATTAGCAACACCAGTAATGACAATTTGACTATATTTACACATTCCATTATATTCTTCCAGCTAAGCAATTTAACCTTGTTGACTCAAAATGACAGCAGACAGTGGCTTGTTAATCACTTTTTGATGGTATTAACAAATGAACTTAAACCCAAAAAGTGTAATAATATTGATGTACTCACTTCACATGTGGCCCTGCTGGTTTCTGTTGCATAATGCAGCACCAAAGGCGACATGATGTATAAAGAAGACAACATTGTGATAAGCAGGCAACAATAAGGAACAAAACAAGGGCTGAAGAAAATAACACAACAAAAGGGCTTTGTGAGGCTGCTGCACACAAGGCAGGTGCTCTTTATTAAAGCGGAGGGCAACAACGCCCCCAAATGGCCATGCAGAAAAACTCACCGTGTCCACGCTGCTGTTCTGCGTCTTCTCTGCAGGACAAAGAACAACAATGTAGTTGCGTGGCAAGTGCTTACGACTTAACAATTAAAGCCTGATTTTTTTCCCACAATTTTTTTTTCCACAGCAAAAAAATGTACAGGACACACAAATGAGCAACAACACTCATATTTGCCACCAGTTTGTATTCTGGTCCGTCCACGCCCAATGAACACCCTGTGAGCTCCAACGAGCATGATCCCAATTTACCAGCATGCTATCATACATTATTCACAGAAATCAACATACAGAGAGCATGAAGAGTGGAGAGAGATGAGATGATAGGAGGCGTGTGATGTTGTCTTAATCAGGTCATGGAGAGGGGATAAGGCGGGGGGTGGGGGGTCTGGGGGTCTTACATGGCTTATGAAGGGGTTCGGTCTAATCGGGGCTCTCTAGCTGATGAATCACACCCCTCCAGGGAGCGTGTGCGCTCGCAGGATTTAAGCATGTTTGTCAAAACTCTTGTTTACCTGAGACAGTCCAGACATCACCAACACACACACACACACACACACACACACACACAGCCCACCCAGACATGCTATACATCTTTTTTCATTGAGCCAAGCAGCTCTGGCTCAACATTTGATCACAGTAATCAGTCAGATTTATGGATGTGTGCATGCTCATTTGTCTGATAAACATGGAATGGTCAGCTCCCTGATGGTGCCATTTAGAGGTCCAAGTATGAATTAATGGCTGTAGAAGTCTGAAGGAGCAATTTAACACTTATTTATACCAGGGCTGTCAAAAGATTACAATTTGCAATCAGATTAATTGCATTTTATAAATAATCAATCATGATTAATCACCATTTACAACTAAGTCTACAGTAATCCTTCGTTTATTGTGATTAATTATAGTTCCAGACCCGACATGATAAGTGAATTTCGGCAAAGTAGGAGTACTACATAAAAGGAATATTTTCATAGTTATCTACATCTAACATCTAAATAAATTTGTTTACCAGTAGAGTCCTCTAGACATAAAAAAACACCCAAATAGTCACATTATATTACCCAATATAGTATAAAAACTATAGCATAAAAGCATGTTGTTCCGGCAATCAAGTCTGGTGATTGTCTCAAGGAACAATTACTGACACCTAGTGACCAATGTAGAATACTACATTCACAAATTGAATCTTCAGGTTTGTAGTTTTATATTCTTCAATGTGTGTATTTTTTGACTGACAACAGAATGTATTCAACCATGAACCAGAATGATTTATTAATAGATTTTTGAAAAACGGTGAGAATGAAGCTCTGAAATTCGAACCAAGATGTAGCGAGGGATGCACTTTTTCCAGATTTTTTTTTTTTTTTTTTATAAATAGAAAGATAAATGACAGGACAGAATGATACTGTAGATATTTAACATTAAGTATTCTTAATAACAACTTAAAAACTCATATTATCTTTAATAGTTTTTGCTAGTGTTGCTGCATTAATGCACCAGAGGTGCATTTTTTTTTTTAAGTGTCAAACTCTGTGTGCATCTGTGAATGTCACTATGCAATCTTTACCGGAAACACAACGATTTTGATTTTCCGCATGTGTGAGACCTATGTCACTTCCTTCTGTTGCAACTTTTTACGACAGCGCTTCTGCGACGTCACGTGCTGTGGTAGTTAGTTTTTAAATGTATAACATAAATGGTCAATATCCATACTTGATATATCTAACACAATGGTGTGAAAAAGTTTTGCCCCCCTTAAATGTTTCAGAGCATCAAATTTAAATATTAGTCAATGACAAAACAAATGAACACAAAATGCAGTTTTTAAATGAAATATTTTATTAAGGGAGAAAAAACATCCAAACCTACATGGCCCTGTGTGAAATCGTGATCGCTCCCTAAACCTAATAACTGGTTGGGCCACCCTGAGCAGCAACAACTGCAATCAAGCATTTGTGATAACTTGCAATGAGTCTCTTACAGCGCTGGGGAGGAATTTTGGCCCACTCATCTTTGCAGAATTGTTGTCATTCAGCCACATTGGAGGGTTTTCCAGCATGAAGCGCCTTTTTAAGGTCATGCCACAGCATCTCAATAGGATTCAGGACTTTGACTAGGTCACTCCAAAGTCTTCATTTGTTTTTTCTTCAGCCATTCAGAGGTGGACTTGCTGTGTGTTTTGGATCATTGTCCTGCTGCAGAACCCAAGTTGGTTTCAGCTTGAGGTCACCAACAGATGGCCGGACATTCTCCTTCAGGATTTTTTGGTAGAGAGCAGAATTCATGGTTCCATTTATCACAGCAAGTCTTTCAGGTCCTGAAGCAGCACAACAACCCCAGACCATCACACTACCACCACCACATTTTACTGTTGGTATGATGTTCTTTTTCTGAAATGTGGCATTACTTTTACGACAGATTTAATGGGACACACACCTTCCAAAAAGTTAAACTTTTGTCTCGTCAGATTGCAGAGTATTTTTCCAAAGGTCTTGGGGATCATCAAAATCTTTTCTGGCAAAATTGAGACGAGCCTTAATAATAATTTTGTTCAGCAGTGGTATTCCGCTTGTAAATCTGCCATGCAGGCCTTTTTTGCCCAGAAACACTGACCATAACTGAGGCAAGTGTGGCCTGCAGTTGTTTCTTGGATGAGTCGTTGCTGCGCTCTTGGGGTCATTTTTGTTGGCCGGCCACTCCTGGGAAGGTTCACCACTGTTCCATGTTTTCATCATTTGTAGATAATGGCTCTCACTGTGGTTCACTGGAGTCCCAAAGCTTTAGAAATGGATTTATAACCTTTTCCCCACACATAGATCTCAAATAATCTCATTTATGTTTTAACAGGAAGGTAATAACTTTTTCCCCAAACAGGGCCATGTAGGGTTGCATTTTTTTCTCCGTTAATAAAATGTTTTTTTTAAAAATTGCATTTTGTGATCAGTTGTGTTTGACTAATAATTACTTTCATTTGATGATCTGAAACATGTAAGTGTGACAAACAAAAAAATAAACCGGGGAGGGGGCAAACACGTCTTCACACCACTGTATATTGGAGGGTTATTTTATTAGTGACTCTTATCTTCCTTAGCATGCGGATATTTCTATCGTCTTTACTCAGACTGAGCGACGTTAAAACTTACGCAATGCGCCGCAGATGTAAACGTCATATCCGATTACGTATACAGTGTTTCCCTCACTATCGCGGTTTACCTTTCACAGATTTGCTGTTTCGCTGATATTTTTTGTGCTTCTTTTTTGTTATTACAGCGTATGAACACTGTTACAGACCGAGCCTGGCCCTTAAAGAAGAATTGTATTGTGGGAAGTTGAGTGTATCTCTTCTCTCTCTCGTCTGTCTGCACTGCCCATTGGTTTTCTGCATCCCGATTGGCTGTAGACCATTGTCAATCAATCTCCTTTGTACCGTCCTGCCATGTCTCCTGTGTCATCACTAGCTTGCTAGCTTGTAAATATATCTTCAGTTTGTCTGCAGAAATGTTTTAACAAGGATACAAAACACTACAGTACAGCGGAATGGCACCAGGACAAAAAGGCACGGACATGAGTGAAGTAAGTTTGAGTGACTTAATAATGTATTGTGTTCATCATTAAAATTCAAACGAAGGTTTGAACTTTTTTGACAGTGTTTAAACAAGAGAGATATGTGAAAACATGTTATTGCCTGTCTGAAAGAAGTGCATAAAGTGTATGGTGAGGGGTTTTAAAGCTTTAAAACACATACAACATAATGAAATAAATTAAGATACCTCGGTTCACATGTTATTTTTGACAGTCTTAATGTATACGACATCAACATGTTGAAGGGATAGTTGGAATTTTTTGACATGAAGTTGTATGACATCCCCATCAGCAGTGTAGTCCAATAACAGCAACTTACCCCCACTTGGTCTCCTAAGTCCAGTTCTGGTCAGATTTCCGTGGTGAAGAACTTAGGGCCTCATTCACGAACATCTTCTTAAAAGTCTTCTTAAGAAGTGTACTTAAGAAGGCGTGGGTTGGAAACTGCGCCACATTCACGACACGTTCTTAAGTAGGGATAATCGTTCGCACCGGTGTTCTTAGGTTGATGAATGCCAACAGCAATGCACATGCATGTAAGGCCTAATTTGCATAGGTCACCGTCTACTATTTCCTATATAAAGGTTAAAAAATGTGCCGTGCGCAACAGGCAGCTGGAGGCGGAGATGGCAACGCGCAAGGGCAAGACTGAGGAGCAGCTGGACAACAAACGAAAAAAAAAACTTAAATTCTACTGAAATAGAGGTGCTTAAAATATTTACACAATCATGATGGAAAAATAAAGTCAAAATACATAGTTTGTGTGTGACAATTTATTTTTTCTGTGGTTACATTTGATTAGACGCTGCCTAATTAATACAGCAGCCCCGTGCTCTGGCTCTGGGGGTGCATGTCGTTATCTGGGGGTGCTACGTGCGCAATAGACACACCACATTTCATTGTGATGTTATTCTGATGATCCTGCACACCTGCAAGAACAGAGAGGGAAGCCTGAAGCCTGAAGCGGGACATCAAATATTTGTCGCTTTCAGCAAATAAATCTACATGGTCCCTTTACATTCTCTCTCTGCGCAGCGCACGTCCAGCCAGGTACATTTTTTTTTTGATGAATTGGGATTTTAATATATATTTATCGATGGAGTATATTTTAGTTGTTTTGATGATAAATAATTGTTGGGATATTTTATTTGCACTACATTTTTTGGGATCAGGTTGCAAAATCCATCATGAGGGCGATTGCGCATTGAAAGTGCAAGCTTTGCTTGTGCGTAAGAGTCCCCCTGAGCGTTCGTAGAATTTGTTCTTAGATCTAAGAACTGTGAGTTGAGAACACGTTTCGTGAATGCCAAAAATCTTCGTAAGAAGGCTTTAAGAACACATTTGTGCGTAAGAACGTTTCGTGAATGAGGCCCTTAGTTCCACTTAGTCGCTGGGGACAATTAAGTAAAGACTTTGGCATCTCAAAACAATATGCAAAAGATTAATAATCAAAAAAAAAAAAAAAAAATCAGACCTCACAAAATGCTTGGCTCCCGCCGTATTCCTGCGCACTGTCGCGTGTGCGTTCATGTGTATGTGACAAAGACGCTCGCATCTACTTCCGGACGGAGCACCGCGGCCATCTCGGTTACATAGGTGTTCCACAGAAAAAAGTGTTTTCGTCACATTCACATGAACACACAGGCGACAGTGCACAGAGATACGGCGGGAGACAGATCTAACGCCGAACGTTTTGTGAGGTTTGACTTTTTGAGAATGCATTTTTATGATGCAAACGTATTCATCTTTTGAACGCATATTGTTTTTAGAAGCCAATTTACTCAATTGTCCCCAGCAACTAAGCGGAACTACGTTTTTCATCACAGAAATCTGACCAGAACTGGACTTAGGAGACCAAGTGGGGGGTTAGTCGCTCTTACTGGACTGCAATGCTGATGGAGATGTCATACAACTTCATGTCTAAAAATCCGAACTATTCCTTTAAGTGAAACTACAAACTTTGCTTCTGTGTAGGCTCTCAGTCGTACAGGAGTTGTCCATCGAGGAAAAGGCTTCTTGAGACGTCATCTGTACTTCTGTGTAGAAGGTGTCGGACGTTTCGCTCCTCATCCGAAGAGCTTCGTCAGCAAACTAATAAGTGCTGGTAGCTTAGGCCTTAAATACAGTAAGAGTGGGCGGAATTGGTGTGCCAACACCCTCCTCCTATTGGTTCGTTACACTAAGCCTGGGCGGAGCAGTGGTATAATCCTATCCTGTTATTCACACCTACTATAAAAGGGAAGTGTCGCTCCCTGAATCAGCAGTACATCTACACCTGAAAGCTACCAATCACTCTTTTCAGGACAGTGAGGTAAAGATTTTGGCCAAAGAAAACAGATGGTTTGAAAGAGGAGTAAAGGAAGCTATTTTTGTCAAACAACAGAACCCATCATTGAATCGGAATGGTGGTTTGAGGTTTAATTTGGACCCTGTGTTCAGCAGGTTACTGAGACCAAAACCCATAGCTCTTAGTCTTGCAAATGAGGTGAAGGCAGGGCCGAGCCAGAACAATAGATGCTAACAATCCAGTATCAGAGTCGTTCATACCCAATTCAGGGAGCGACACTTCCCTTTTATCGTAGGTGTGAATAACAGGATAGGATTATACCACTGCTCCGCCCAGGCTTAGTGTAACGAACCAATAGGAGGAGGGTGTTGGCACACCAATTCCGCCCACTCTTACTGTATTCAAGGCCTAAGCTACCAGCACTTATTAGTTTGCTGACGAAGCTCTTCGGATGAGGAGCGAAACGTCCGACACCTTCTACACAGAAGTACAGATGACGTCTCAAGAAGCCTTTTCCTCGATACAAACTTTGCTCTAAATAATGGTTTGACTTTCTGAGAGATACAGATAATACTCACCATCCAACATTTCCTCACATCGCTTGATCCAAATCTCAAATGTTTTTTCAGAAACTGTCAGAATCACAAAACACAAAAAAGGCTCTCAGTTTTATATATGAACCTATCCCCTAGAGAAATCTGTGCAGGCAGCGGAGGGCATCTGAAGTGGTACAACTAAATATCAGGACAATAAGAGCACTTCAGAAAAACATTGCTTTGGATCTTTGAGGACATGTGGCCTCATTTTTTATTTAACTCTTCATCCAATTGATTTTGAGTCCTCAAATGATAAATCCAACTTTGATGCAAAGCTAATAATACTACCTAACACACACACACACACACACACACACACAAAATTATATTGTCTGGATCTGCTCCGTATAAAATTTGGTTTGACAATACATTTGCTGACTCAGCATTCACACACCATGTACAGTAATTTATTTGTATCATATAAGATTTGACAAACATAAGCTTTGTGACAAATTATGTTTTTATGACATCCTGACTGTGTTACTAAGTGTGCAAAGGTCTGAAGCCACCATTAGATAACCCTCATTTCAGCAACCATTTTATTTATCTTCTCAAGGAACCATAATACAAATGAAAGAATATAGTAATATAGATTTACTATGTAATGAAATGACTCAAAAAACATTATTTCCATTACAGTGGAACCTCAGTTTTGGACCAGAATTATTGCTAAAAATATGTTTTGTTTATCGTATGGCCAAATTGAGTACCCACAGAAAGCATTCACACATTGGGGCCAGGATGGATAGTGGTTCTTTTAGAGTTGAGACACTATAGACAGATTCCAGCTAGGGAATCCTTTAATCATCTTTATTATGTGTGTGCACGTGGGTGGTTTATTTGTTCATGGAATGCGCACAGAACGATGTACAACTGTTGTATTGGTTTCCTTTCTTCCTCCAAATCCTCTCATTTCCTCAGACTAGAGCTGTCCTACCTAGTGAGAGCATGAAATGAAACCTGCTTGGATGAGAGATAAAGCGTCTAAGAAAACATGAACAGTTCAGTTATGCATGCGGGCCTCCGAGGGCAACTGACACCCGCGGTGAAAACGAGTGTGACGCCAATGACATAGAGAATAGCCTAAAGGGCTATCCACACGGAAACAGTCAGGTCAAAACGGCAACGTATTTTATCATTTCAGCCTTTCATCCACACGGAAACGGTGTCTTGGGTACCCTGAAACTGCATTTTTTGAAAACGGCTTCCAGAGTGGGCAAATCTGAAAACGCCGGCTTGTCATTTCTGTGTAGACAGCTGAAACCACTGGTTTACAAAAACGATGACATCAACGACCCGTCACGTGACCAGAAGTGAGCTTTGACGACAAGCCAACATATCTGAATATTTTGACGGACATGACTCACCGCAGTCGACATTCTCCTGATATTTTATTATCCTATTCTCCAAAATGACTTACAGAAGTAATTCCACTTCGTCGTAAGTCTAGATGAATCTGGGAAAGTGGAAGACGACGGACTTATGCGAATGTGTTCTTTCTTTCTTCTATAGTTTGGTGTGTCATGTGGTTCCGTCTGCATGTCTGTTTACAGCGCCACACAGCAGTGCGCCTTGTGTATTACGCCATGTTCACCAGTGATCCGTTCCTGACTGGATGCAACTACACTAAGTCCCCAAATTACGAACATGCGACATGCGAACATTCGAAGATACGAACACAAGCTGACTGGTCTATATTTTCATGTATTTTGCCTTTTGGAACGCCATATTTATACTGCTACATGCTTGACCAGTAGAGGGCACTGTGACACTGCTAATGGAACCGACAGGTAGAGGAAGAAGAGGAAGAGGAGAGAGGAACGCCAAGTTGTAGTTGTATGATACAACCCGAACAGAGCGTGTGATTAAAGTTTATGAAGAGTTAATAGGCCTGCTTAATTCTACACCACCCACAGAACACTACCTCTTTTAGAAGAGTCTAACAACGACGATTTGTCCTTTTTTTTCCAATAACTCCTCCTCCTCCACCACCGACGACGTATGCTTGACCACTCCTCTTCAAAGGTAAATAACATTTATCATTACATATTATTATAGCATTTTTATTGTTGTTTTTTTCTTTAATTATCCTCGTTTAATATTACTACTGCATCCAAACTCATATTTACATACATACGCATATACTGTATATGTATACACGTACATGTAGTACCTATATCATTGGTAATATTACCTTTTCCCCGACTTAACAACAATTCAACATAAGAACGGTCATCTGGAACCAACTGTGTTCGTTGGTTGGGGACTTAGTGTATTTACTAATCCGGCACAACCCGCCAAAAATAAATAAATCCCAGGAACGTTTCCATGTGGACAGGGCCTAACTATATGTTATTCACTCGGGGACCGTTGTAGGTCATGTGGGGATGCTTTGCAACAGTAGACGAAAGAAAATGCAGCCCCTAGTTTGAAGATTGCTTGTATCAGAGCCATATAGACATTACAAATGCAAAGCCACCTGGTCCTATTTATCATGTTCATGGTTTTACCTGCTTGACTGGACCTTTCACATTTATATGACGGACTGGAGCTGTTAGCAGGGCAGAATGTGAGTAAATGGTGGCATTTTGTGACTAAAACATGAGACATCATGAGTACATTTTTCAACTACTCGTGGATGTGTAAACTGATAAGAATACGACCGTTGACAAGGGATGCACGTATTACCGCAAGAATGAAAAATAGTCTGCAAAATCTGGAGTCAATTAATGACAGCTTGTCACAGTCTAAGCCTATCAATGCCAGCTTGTGTGATCTCATGTTTCAATCGCATTTGATCGACTTTTCTACCATCTTTGTTTACACATTCTGCCTGGCTCTTACTTTCTTCTGTCTCTCTGGCGGCAGCTAGCTAACTAGAGTTATTACCTTAGCCTCTAATCCATGGACTGTTATTATTATTATTATTTTTTTTAAGACCATGGTGACATTTTGCTTTTAAAACAAGCAATGCAGCTCGTCCGGAGCTCGCGTTTGTCCCATAGGGAAGCTACAAGTGGCTGTCACGTTCATGAGGTACGTGCTAACTTTTGTAACCGTCACTTAACAACCTTGCTCTCAGGTCTTGCTCGTACTGCTCTGATTTTACATGGCTCATCAAAGAATATTTGCTTCACCTCTTAGAATTTGTATGACTCTTCAATTCAGACATTACGCCTGTATTTAATGATAAATGACCACAAAATAGCACAAAGACAAGGAGCACACTGTTTGAGTGGAAAAATAAAGTACAATTGAAATGTTGCCAGTCACATAAAACACAAGTAGCTCACCTCTCCTTTGTTTTTGTCAAAGTTGCTTTAATTGTGCTGGGAGTTGGACACAGCAGCACTATCATAAACCTGCACACTCAATTTATACTGTCCTGTTTAAGCAGGACAGATTTCTATGAGAAAGATATTTAAATTGTTATTTTTATTCTGTTGTGTTATTTTTAACTAAAAAATATATTATTGAGCAATAAAAAACCCAAGCAACCCAAAGCAGGCGAGCTGGTTGACCCTGCCAATATGTTGGGAACCCTACCAGCTAATTTGCTGATTTTATTTCATTATTATTGAGTATGTTTTGTTGCTGACAAACTTCTGCTCCACACTTCAGCCCAGTAGTTGACAGCAACGAGCAAATGAGGTAGTCTGCCAACCTGCATTAACTCCTAAAGAGGAACAAAAGAGACAAACACCAAAGAAGATGAAGATGGGCCGATGAGTGCGAAAAGAAGACAATATTGGAGTTAATAGTATTTATCAATATCCATCCATCCATTTTCTATACCACTTCATCCTCATTAGGGTCACGGGGGCATGCTGGAGCCTATCCCAGCTGACTTCGGGCGACAGGCGGGGTACACCCTGGACTGGTCGCCAGTCAATGGCAGGGCACATATAGACAAACAACCATTCACACCCACAGTCATACCTATGGACAATTTAGAGTCACCAATTTTTTTGGGGGGAATGTGGGAGGAAGCCGGAGTGCCCGGAGAAAACCCACACGCACACGGGGAGAACATGCAAACTCCACACAGAAATGCCCAGGGGAGAATCAAACCCAGGTCTTCCCGATCTCCAGGCTGTTCCTGTATTGGCCAAAGTGCTAAACACTAGACCACCGTGCGGCTATTTATCAGTAATGCAGTGAAAATGAGAGGAAATGTCAATGTTTACTTTGCATGTTGATTTCCTTGCACGCCCCTAAATTTTAAGTTAGAGGCCACTGTGCAGTAAAAAAAAGTTAGTCTGGAGCCCTGGTTAGACTTGGTACTTTGGGTGTAATTCTCTCACCCCCCATTGGAAGGTGAAGAAGTTGCAAGGTGTCAAACATCCACCAGCTCTGTGATGTCATCATGGAAGAGGATTACAATAACAGCCTGCACAGCTCTGGTGAATTCCATGCCCAAGAGGATTAAGGCAGTGCTAGATAACAAAGGTGCTCACACAGAATATTGACACTTTGGGCACAATTTGGACATGTTCACTGTGAGGTGCCATCACTTGTGTTGCCGGCTATTGAGTGTTGAGTTATTTTCTGAGGACAGTAAATCTATACTGCTTTCCAAGACTGACTTGGTTTTATCCAGGTTTCATTTCTAGTGAGAAGAATATAACATGGTTGCTGAAATGTCAAATGCTGTTTATTTTAGCTATAATGACCACATATGAATAAAATGTCACTTAGTAGAGCACAGACATCCACCAAAAATAATTGTGGAGGACATTTGTGTGTGTTTGTTATCCGTTTCTTAGTTCACAGGACCTTCCTGGTGCATGGAGACAGACAGATGGGGGTGCAATTATAATTCTGCAATGTGGACCTTTCCCGTGACGGCACACTGACTCAAATTGGAATAATAAATACCTGAATTAGCCTCTTTATCCAAATACCAACCTGCAATGGATGCTGCCTTCTCAACAAAGTTTCGTGGAAATTTTTGTGTTATCCAGCTAAATGTGTCTGTCCTTCTATTCACTGGTGACCTAAGACCTTTGTAGAGTGCTGTATACATCACAAAATGCAGCCAGGAGGTGGCTTGGAACAATGGCTAGGACAAAAACAGGTGTGGATGATGGTGTGCGAGTTCTGCAGGCCAGGAGAGGCTGTACTCACCATCGAGTTGGTGTCCTTGAGTGAAGGCTGCATGGGCTGACTCATATTGGCTCAGGTGGTACTCTGCTACTCTGTAGGTGGAACAAGCGCATTAACAAAAGGCTGGTAACATTTTATTGATTCAAAAGTGTCCAAATGTTCCAGGACAGTGTAGACATCACAGACTGAGACCCCTAACAAAAATGTAAAATAAACACTGTAACAGCATTGTTTTAGATAACTGAATGATGCACAAAGTTGATTAAATCAGGAGTTGCCCAACTTATGAAAACTGCATGGTAGTAGCCAACCATGATGTACCCGGTTGGGCATCTATAAAATTGTTTACAATAATGTAGCCTTGCCCTTCCTATGCTGTACAAATCTATTGAAATGAAGAAAGACATCCCAAGTTCTGTTACAAACCGAGTATGGCATATAAACATAGTTGAGTTTTGCGTCCTAAATATTTCATTGTAGCAGAGGCTTTCAAAGAGCGAGGCACACTTCCCCTGCGGGCAACAGAGCACTTCAGGGGATACGTAAGATGAGGTGGCAGTGGTGAGTAGACTATGATCCGTGCAACATCATAACTGTTCAGTGCCAATCAGTGGGCAAACAGGGATCAAATATTAGCGATGGACATGTTAAAAAATATTAAATCATAAAGGCTAAGTGTTTGAATCAAATGTGATGAATGTTAAAGAAAAGATTAAAAAATTAGGGCCGTCAAATGATTACCGTAAATTCCGGTCTATAAGCCAGTACTTTTTTCTTAAACTTGGAACCTTGAGACTTATACAGTGGTGCTGCTAATTCATGGCTAAGTTATAATCTTATGACATCTCCTTTACTTCAGCCCTACTACTATTCATTAAAATTATGTGTCGCTCGCGAGTCAGTGAGGAAACGGTACCTTTTTCTTTGGCAGAAGCCAATCACGAGCTATCAGCACTCACGACGAGCTTGTCATCCCATGGGAAATCGCAGGATGTCAGTCAAAATAACAGTCTGACTCACGGTGTCATGTTACAAAAAACGCTAAACTCATCATGCAGCAACTTAACTCTCAAAAGGTATACCTAAGAAATATACAAACAAGTACCAATATGAGTTCAAAAATGACAAAAAAAACACAATGCTTTGCATCCAAGCAACAACGATCCCGTCGGGAACCAATTAACCTAAATGAGGGACGACTGTGTATTGAAATATGTCTTCATTATCACACCACTGTGCCCATAGTACACACCCTGTTCGCATGAAAGCAAGGGAAAGGCCTGGACTTAGCTGCTGGGCTTTCTTGGCATCTTCAACAGCGCCTGTAAAAAACAGTATATGCTATTTCAGTTCATCATCATTAAATACAAGCTGGTAGCAACTGAAGGCTTTAGCAAATGATTAGGAAACTCTCTGCAGACTGTTCAACAGCTGAACAGACAACAGTTGACCTAACGATTCTACACTACAACAATAGAGCTAATGACATGTATTTAGGGCCAATGGTTCCAAATATGCTGAAGTAATGTTGCAAAACAAAAACAAGATTCTTTAAACATGCAAACTTACAACTGTAGTTTTTAAGTAGTATGTAGGCGTAGGCACGCTGGCACAGCCACTCAGCATTGTCAGGGTCTCCTTGTAAGGCCTCGTTCAGTCCCTTGAAATAGAAATAACTCACTTTACCAGTGCTTACATAAATGAGTTGATTCATTAATGCTAGATGAGTTCAATTGACTTGATTTATTAATGCGCCGTGTGTAACATGGTAGATAATATTGAAGCTAAAAAGTTTAGCTGTGACGCAGCAGGGGTGTCACAAGACGAGCGGATAAAGGAGATCCATGAGAACGAGACAAGATTTAACATTCATTTTAAGAAAAACAAAACACTTAAAAAAACATTTTTATTTAACTGAGTCACAAAACAATGCAGGTGTTTGATGCAATATGGTGCAATATGACATATTTCATTGTATAATATGCGGAATTGGCATTTATGACATTTTCTCACAGACGAGTCCTACCGTCTGTCAAACGTTTGCAGCATTTCTTGAAATGCTGTCTTTTAAACTGTATATCTTGTGAACGCACACCATTTCCGTTCCGTTTGTGTTTACTTTGCCGACCAAAGGTCTCAGTGAGTATTGACTGTCAGGACAAAGGCTCTGCATCTCCATGTGTAGTTCACCCCCCCCCCCCCCCCCCCCCCCAAGATGCTCCCACTTTCAAATAAATTTGGCACACTTGCTCATTGGTTGATGGGCTCCTTGCTCATTTCCCACACGGGGGCTGTGGCATTTGGCTTTGCAAGCATCTTTTCCTCTCCTAATTTTGACTATGTTACATTGCATTGCTCCTCATAAAGCTCCACTCTTTTGCTGTGTGTAAGCCAGCCGCCCAGCCTTCCACACAGAGACAAAGTGTCTGTACGACTGACGACTGCCACATTATATAAATGTGGCGTTGTTGGTCGTTTTGGGGGGCTTTTTTTTGAAGACACAGAAAATAGAAAGACGCGTGTTCATGTCTCACATAAGGATTGTGCATGATGAGCAAAATTTCCTTAACAGGCAGTCAATTTATTTTTTTTGGAATGTTGATCACTTCTTGTCAATAACGTTTACTCTTGCAGCACAAAAGGTTCCAACAACATTGACCTACCGGTAATTTCTTACCGTATCAGTGAGGATTGATAGTTTTATCTCTTCCTTGACTCCCCTATAGCTGTTAAGCGTCATTTCTTTTAGGCTAACACAAATTGGCAACGTTGATTTGTATTTTTAAGCTTACAAAAGACATGGTCAGTACCAAACGAGTCAAGCTTAAGTATTGAACACTAACAAAGCATTTCTGTATTCTAACATTATTTCCTGAAATAAATTATTTTACTGCACATAACTCTGAACAAAAGGGAGAAAAAGGAAAAAAATAAAACATCCTATGACCCTGTTTCTCCTACAATTTTAGAGTAGCAGCAGGTATTGGTTGGTAGTGTATAATGTTCTTCTGTGGTGTCAGTATTCTATCAATCAATGGAGTTTTATGTTGATATTCTGTCTCTTTCTGTTAAAATAAAGTTAACACAAAGTGAATGGACTGCTCATATCTTTTTAATGTGGTAAACCTGCAAAATTAGAAGAGTATCAAATAGTTACTTCCCCGCTGTTACCATTTGTGGATGCGAATGACAAACAGGCCTTTGAATTGTTTGATAACCTGCAGTTACTGTCTTCTCGAAGTCATAGTTAAATGCCTCATACCAAGGCCTGCCCAGCAAACACAAGATATATATTTAATATGCACCCATCCAAATCCATGTAATTCATTTTTATATAGGGTTACACTTTTAAGACAGGTCATTGGCATCGATTTGTTTTGTTTTTTTAATAATTGTGTATAAAATCCCTATACATTGACAACGCATACCAACACCAGCACGAAGCACAATTAGCAATTCACGTCCTTCTTTTTTTTTTTTTTAAACCACCCGGATTATACTAGTGCATCTTTGTTTGTTTTAGTCAATATTCTCTATGCTTTACCTCGGATGAGGAAAACTTGCACCACTCCGAGCAATGTTTATGTTTGAAGCACAAGTTACCATGGCGATGTGTGCCACTTAAGGCAAACTCCTTATGGATATCATACACTCCCTTAAAATCTAAACCTAACAACTCCTCTCGTACTTGTGAAGTTTGTTCCGATAAACCTAACCATAAACTAATATCGGTGGACACAATACACCACGAGTTAAAAAGGCCCTCGCTAACTTGGCTAGCTAATGACAGTCAAGGCATTGCTAACGTTAGCCTCCGTGCAACCACGTTCATGTTTATTCATATACAGCCGGTCAATTCTTAACACTGCCGCAACCACTTACATATAACATACTTAATACAATTGTTTATAATTGCAATTACAACAAATTAAAAAGACCAGTCAATGTTTACCTCGAGAGCTTTCTGTGGGTCTTCGTCAATGAGGCTGTCATGGAAACTACTAAACCAGAAGAAGATGCCGACAATTAAACAACAGAAACGTAGCACGTATGTAAAAATATTTAGGCAGAGATTGTGTTTTAATAGACTTGCCGTTCAGTCGCCATTGCTGTGCTGCCAATGTGTAGTTGGCCAGGCGGAATCTTTTGCCAGCAGGACCGCCAGTGAGACTGCTTCCGGTGAAGTTGCTAGAAGCCGGAAGTTGTCTTTTTTTTTTTTAAGCCTCGCAACAATGACTGGAGACATGTTGCCAGCATAAGTACATCGGAAGTCGTCCAAACGCTAATGGTATTTACTCAGCTATTTCAGGTATTTAGCTTCCAAGAACGCATTCTTTATAATAGCCTACTATGTTTAGAAATTCATAATGGCATCTAGTCGCAATTTTCGGCTTTTATGTTGAAAGCTTCAGGATATTGTTTTGTTTGTACAGTATGTGCACGAGCGTTTTATGAAAGTACTGCACTGTAAACACGTCTTGCCTCTTGAATTTGTGAGGCAACTGTGCATTTTAAAATACAAATCTGATTTTTCTTATGTTTAATACTTTAAAACCCCTTTTCAGTACAGCAAGCAACAGTATTTGAGTGTTGACATAAAATGAAAATATTGCGTCAAAATAAAACTTTTTAACAGTAACACAGAGCACTATTTGTACCTCTCGTTAAATATGTGCAAATGAACTGGAATCACTTTTACACAAAAACTGAGATTATATTTATTGTGTATAGCTTGAGCATAAGCTTGCATTCTACCACATCCTTACTGCATCATCACACCACCCAAAGCAACAGAAAACGCCACCTCTCCCTCTATTAAAACCATTCAGTATCAAGACACCGCCAGTAAACGCAAATAGTAAAGATTCCCCAATTAATAGTCTTACTTCATGTTAAAGTAGGACATTTTTTGCATAAAGTTCCCAGAGGTCAAAGGCACAGTTATAACTGAAATCGGTTGTCACAAATATTGGTGTAAAACACTTTTTTTTTTTTTTAAAGCTTAGTTTTTATGAGGAGTGTGGGCCGGCTTAGTGAATGAAAGTAAAATGAAATAAACTTGAAAACAAAACACATTGAACTTAGCATTACTTCATTATGAAGGGCCAGCCACTGTCATTTTTGCACAGTCGATATGCAAAACAAAACCTGAGGGAGAAAAATGGCAACAAGGCACAAGTCAAGCATGTTCACAGGCATATTGTAAATATACAATACGTTAATATATCAAGGCTTTACAGTTCCATATAAGCACTTACATAACTTCAGACAAAACAGAATGTGTGCATAGCAGAAACAAAAACTAAATAGTTGCAGTGTGAATATAGGAGGCACAGTAGCTAAATAAAAGTCGAGAGATCACTCATGATTGTCAAAAACAAAAAAAAAGTCTGCTGAAGATACCTTCAATACCAACAGCAGCAGTGCTAAATTACTATTCTAACAGTGATCCCTTATGTTTTATCAATTCATAAGACAAACAGAAGTCCATAAAAAAGTGGAATGTTTCCCTTAATACCCTCACCTTGATAAAAGGAGGGGCAGGATGGACTGAGATCTTCAGGCACTTTCAGAAGAAACATACAGCAGAGATAAACATTAGTGCAAAGTCATTGTCAAGGCAGAGGAATGATTCAGGATACGAGGGGACGGAGGGCAAAAGTAATGGCAGCTCAGAAGTGCAAGCGGAGGTGTGTGCAGAGCCGCTGTGGGTTCCAGTGTCTATCTTTGGTGTCAAATGTACTGAACATAGGAATGGCAGAAGACTTGTGATAACATCAGGTCAATTTCTGCAACGCTATGGGCTGACACAGTCCAACTTAAAGGAAAATGGCACTTTTTTGGGGGTGGGGGGGAATGTTGCCCATCATCCACAATCCTTGTTAGACATGAACACACACTTTTCTCTTTTCTGTGTGTTCTAAAAGATATAAAAACAGCTAAAAAGTGGCCATGTAGTAACAGGCACATTCATGATAACATGTAATTTAAGCATTATCGGAACTTCCTTCCTGGGCGCACTGATTTCACATAGCAACATAGAAACGAACGCTACACCTAACGGTAACTTTTCCAAACTCAAAAACAAAAACACAGCAGCAGTGGCGGCAGCTCTATTATGTAGCGTTACCTTTCGACAGTGGCCTGAGGCGTTGTGAGCGCGATGGCGATGCGCTATGAGCTACTGTGTGGTGAAGCTAGTTGCTAGACGGCTAGAAGTTAGCTGGTGTGGTGTGGCGAGGGGTCACTACGCCTCTGACGTAGTTCTTTGGTGTAAAAATGTTAACAATGTCGCTGTAGCTTGGTTAATATGCATATCATATGATATATAAATGGAGCGTTGTTGGCGCTTTTTCAGAAGGTTTTTTCAGAAGGCTTTATAAGTGCATCCCATTACGTGCATTCTTAGCTGCCTCTTTTTAGCTGTTTTTATATCTTTAGAAGACACAGAAAATAGAAATACGTGTGTTCATGTCTCACATAAGGATTGTGGCTGATGGGCAAAACTCCCCCGAAAGTGCTGTTTTCCTTAAAGAGAATAAATGAAATGCTTTCTGACACTAAAGAGTGGAAGGGGTCAGTGGAGTGCGGTGCATGTGTGTGCTTGTGGGTGGGTCAGTAATCTACTGATCAGAGCCAATAAGAGGCACCAGCTGCGGGGGCTCCACCTGCGAAGCTTTTGGTCCTGGCTGGGACTTCTCGTCGTGTGTATCCGGCGCATCCCTCCTGTCAGCCGAAGCTTGCTGCTCACACAGACTCCCCAGCAGCTGAGCCGTCTTAAAGACTGAGGCGTGACCTGCTGGTTGGAGAGACTGGACTTTCGGCAGATTCTGAAGGGTGCGCAGCATCTCAGCAGACACAATGGGCAAATGCTGCTCCTGGATGAGGCTGGAGTTGGAAGGTCGAAAACCCGTGTCACGAGCAGGCCTGCTACGTTGGGTAAGCGGGGCCTGGACAGAGCTAAGTGACGTCTTTTTCTGTGGGATGGGATCTTTCTCCTCCACCGATTGGTCGCTCGAAGACAGAGCGCTGTCATCAGAGTCTTCACTCACGCCCTCATCATTAGCACTGCTGTCATGTTCTTCATCCTCTTTGCTGCCATCACCATCTGTTATATAAATCATGTCTTCGGGGAGTGAGGTGAACTGGTAGACAAGGCGCTGGCCTTCCACCTTATTAAGGATGCCTCTTTGGTAGTAATACCTACATGACCACATAGGGTAGATAGAAATTAACAGAGCAACAATCCATGTGTTTTTCTCAAGTAAAGATTGATTTTAGTACTGTACCTGAGTGCTCTGCCCATGGTCTCATAATTCATATCTGGCTTGTTCTTGTGTTTGCCCCAGAGTTTTGCCACGGCCTTTGAGTTGACCAGTTTGAAGATTCCTGCGTTGGGATTCGTCCATTTAATGTAGCGGGGGCAAACCTGTCTGTCTTGCAGCAACTCCATTAGAAACTGCCACAGGTAAAGTGTGTTCCCGCCTGAGAAAAAAACACAAGAAGCGATGTAGAGTAAAACCCCACGAGTCATGATGGGTCTGCTCCAATATACTGTGATTTATCAACACGCGGTCGAAGTTTGAAAACCATCCATTCAATTGTTCCAATGGAAGTACAGTGGATCCTCGGTTAGCTTCCACCTCGGTTACCTTGTTTTTTGGTTAACGTCGACATAGGCCACTTTGGTATTTTGTAAAGCAACACATGTAAGATATGCTAAGAAGTTATATATATTTCAAGGAAAAAAAACTGCATCTCAGCTTTGTGATAGAGGTGAAAAATCCTATTAGTATGAACTTTATTCTTTGCCCTTTTTCCCCATTTTTCTTCTTTTTCTTCTTTAATAATCTTAGTAAATGTTTTTTTCATAATATCACTTCATTCGCATAATATTATAACTTTTACCCAACGTAATTTTACAAAAATTACATTTATTTTGTTTCTCATATTACATTAAAAAAACATTTTTTCTTCAACTCTACGCTACTAAAATGACATTTTTCTTCCTCATTTTATTAATGTAAAATTGAGACATTTTTTCTCGTGAGAATACGACTTTTTTTTCTCTTAATATTTTGACTTTATTCTCGTAAAATTACAGCTGGTTTTCCATTTCTGTTGTTTTGTTTTTAATTTTTCAACTATTTCGACTTTTTTATTCTCGTCATATTATGGCTTGATTCTCATATTATAACTTCCCCCCCAACCTAATTTCCCAAAAATAACTTTTATTTTGTTTTGCTTCTCATAATATTATGAGACTCTGACATTAAAAAGACATTATTTTTCCTCAAAATATTACATTACATAATCGTAAAATTCAGACTTTTTCTCGTTAAAGTGCAACATTTTTCTCTCAATATTTTCACTTTATCCTGGAAAAAGTACTGCTGATTTTTCCGAGTGTTGTTTTTTTTTTTTTTTTTTTTTTTTTAGTTCTCTTGTTAAATTCTACTTTTAGAATGTGCCACGGGACATACTGTGGACACTACGGCCTATGACGTCATCAGTGGTTGACTCGCAAAAATGTAAACACAAAACACATTTTTATAGTTTTACAATTATACTCTTCCATGCATAAAACAATTCACATATAAATGAAGAATGAAAGGAATAATAATTGGACATTTAAGGTTACTTTTACTTTCACTGAAGACCTGACTGTTGCCAATGCGGTAGAGAGATCAACCACCACTTTCCTGTTTTGCCATGAGTTATTTCTTGAGTTCAATAGTGTTTCTCACCTTCTTTGTCAAAATTCTGGCACTTGCAACTTTATTTGGCTTTATTATTTATCATTATTGTTATTATTATTATTATTATTATTTATTATTTTGGCTTTATTTACTGAATCCAAGAAATAACTCATGGCAAAACAGGAAGATTATGGAGGTTGATCTCACTGCCACGTTGTGTCTTTGGGAACAGTCATGTCTTCAGTGAAGGTAAAAATGAAGGTTAAAGTAACCTCAAACGTTCATTTATCTCTTTCATTCATCATTTATATGCATTTAGAATTGTTATGTGGATGTAAAACTATAAAAACGTGTTTTGTGTTAACATTTTTGGCTATCTCGTACGGATTAATTGGACAGACATTATTTCTTATCGCTAAAATTGATTTGGGTAACGTCCATTTCGGTAAGAGTCGGACCATTTTGAGCACATTAATGGCGCTAACCAAGGTTCCGCTATAATGCAAGCTGAATTGATCCGGTCCAGAGTCAAGCTATCACCATATTTTCTAACAGCACAGGTACTGTTTTAATGTTTTATAAGCGCAAAACTGTTAAATGCTGCTAATAACAAGATGCAAAATATGTCAAATCAATCAAATGTGTACTCAACAAGCCAAAGCATGAATTTGAGTCTCGGTTTCCAAATTGTACAGTCTTCAAGGCATTCAAATGTTGAGGTGCCACTGTACCTTTATTGTATTTATTCCTCTTCACTATTATGTCAGGAGTAGGAGATTCTGCCCTTCGATGACGTTTTCTACCTGCAAGGTGAAGGGGGAAAAACAATGCAATTTACATGACATTTTACATACTCCAAAAAAAAAAAAAAAAAAAAAAAAATCATCATTAGCAAGTGACTGACTTCTCTTTTTGGACTGCAGCTGTGTCGTAGGCTTATTTGTGTGCAACGAGTGCCACTCCGGCTCTTCAACAGCCCCCACCACCCCTTCTGCTGACACAGTCACCTGAGTGACAGGAGCAGTGATGACGTCACCCAGTGATGGCAGAAAGGTCTGGGCTGTGGGAAGTGTTCAGACACAAATTTAATGGAAAAGCACAGCACGGCGACTAAAAATAATAACTCACTGTCAAATGAGTCCAACACTGAAAGGCAGAGTGGGTAGGTGAGGGCATGCGAGTTAGGGGTTGACCAATAAATCAGACAAAATTGGTATACATTTGACTTTGTGATTTTAAGGCGCACAAAAAACACTTTTTTGGAGAATCTAAAGGGGTCTGAATGCTGGCTAATCATAACAACAAAGTGGCTTAGTTGGCAACACTGATCCCTCCTGTAACGTCTTCTTACTCTCTGGCAGATCAGGTGAGTGTAAGGTGTGTTAAGAAGGGGTGCTACAATGTCATCCACTGTACGTAACTTTTTCCACCAAGGGCCACTCTGATATTTTGTATAGCAACACATATAGACATGCTAAAAAGTTATATACATTTAAAAAAAAAAAAAAAAAACAACTACATCTCACCTTTGTGATGTAGGTGAAAAATACTGATAGCTATTATCACTATTAACTATCGTATTTTTCTTTTGTTTTGTTTTTTTCCCCTATCTGTGTTTTTCCCCCAAATATTTCAACTTTCTTCTCATAATGGAAGTACAGTGAATCCTCACTCTGACCTTATCCCGGGGATGTCCGATAATATCGGCCAATTTATATTATGTGCCTGATATCGGCATAAATATGTAATATTGGCATAAAAATGTGACATCCGTAGATATTGATATCAGGTTATTCCCTATAATGAAAAACAATTTTAAAACCTGCTGTATATAGGCCTATGCGATCCCATACTGGCCGTAGTCAAGGCATCCTGCGCGGCCGACACGCGGAAACACCTCGTCACGTCCTGTGGCACCCCTCGCAGCCGGAACCGGGCTCAACGCGCCAAAACCATGGGGCGTTGGCTGCGCCCCCGGGGCAGACTACACCGACGCCAACCAACTCGCCAGCCTGCAGCGAGTCAGCCAACAGCCCCACCCACGTCGAGGGCCACCAAATGTGGAGATGCGACCCTCAACGAGACAGGAGTCGAGGCAGGTGGCACCAATCAGTTTACTCTCTCTCTTGCGTATGTCTTCAGAGCCTTGCCATTCAGGTTTATTAGGCCCAGGGTCGCCATTTGGTGGCCGGTATTTGGGGCAGCTGGTCAAGACGTGGTCAACAGTCTGTAGGGCGTCTCCACATTCAAGTGGGCACTGTCTGCAAGGCCCCCCCACGCTGCATTGATTCTCCGAAACGTCCCACACCTGTCCTCAGGCGGTTGAGGAGTAGGTGCTCACCAAGGACTTCTGTGGGGTCCTCAATACTCTCCACTCAATAAGCAACCACTCATTTTTATGCCATATAATTAATGAAAAAAATGGTCTCAACAACTGTTGTCAATAATGTTGATTATCGACAATAATTCCTAGGACAATTATCATCCAGAAAAATGCGTTATGACAGGCCTACTTCCCCATCATATTTTGGCTTTCTTCTCAAAATGAAACATTTTCCCCAAACCAATTTTCATGCTACTAAAGTGACATTTTTCCTTGTAAGAGTTTATTCTCAGAAAATTGCCACGTTTTTTCCAATTTGATTACGACTCTTTCCTCTTAATATTTTTACTTTATTCTTGTAATGTTATAATTGTTTCTCAAACCTAATTTTCAAAAAAATTACAACTTCATTCTTTGTGTTGTTTCTCATTCTTTTTTTCAAAATACTTTTTTCTTGAATATTTCAACTTTATGCTACTAATATGATGTAATTTTTCCTCATAATATTACGACTTTATTCTCGTACAACTGCAACCTTTTTTTGTCAATATATTAAAATATGTTTCTGTTAATATTTTGACTTTATTCTAAAAAAATTACTGCTCTTTTTTTCATTTCTGCTCTTTATTTTTGTTTTGTTAACGTGTATTTTTAAAATGTGCCAAGGGCCACACTTTGGACACCCCTGCTTTAAAATATGTTTATGAGTCAGGGCGAACAGGAAGG
The DNA here is from genome assembly GCF_027744805.1 of Dunckerocampus dactyliophorus. Classification (NCBI taxonomy): domain Eukaryota; kingdom Metazoa; phylum Chordata; class Actinopteri; order Syngnathiformes; family Syngnathidae; genus Dunckerocampus; species Dunckerocampus dactyliophorus. The sequence goes on from NC_072820.1 coordinate 4,403,980, forward strand.
CCAAATTTCTTTGTGGCGGTACAAATTTACCCGTGGCGGGCCGCTGCAAGTAAATGTATTGTAAACACTGAACGCACAATGTGCACCAGCGCTCCATATACAATGTGTGCAAATCGTTTGGTCACTACGTCTGCTGAAGCTGCCAACGTGCATGTGATTAACGCTTGATAATAATCTCCATAACCTTTAAAGACCCCATGAAATGGCACTCGTGCTTCCTTGAATTTATGAGTATGGCAAAGTAAGGGTGGTCAGTGAGTTCAACAATAATTCCGTCCAACTTTAAATTGTGTTTATATCAGAGATCCTATTCTCCAAAAGCAATTTGCTCCTGCTCAGAAAAAACAACAGACGCATTAATGGAATAGGGGTGAGGGAATAATAGCTTTTTAGTCCACGGGAAATGATGATTTACATTAAGGCTGAAAGTGTATCCTATCTGAGTCACTGTTCAATTTATTTTACCTCAGAAGTGCAAAACTCCCTGCTCTGTGTTGTGTACAATAAAAGGGCCTTCAACTTTCTTCCTAAATGTAGTGATTCATTTTGTACATGAATGCATTAAAATTACTAAAACTGTTCACTTGAGTAGCAGTGCGGCCTTAACGGAATGATATGGGAACCACTGCAATTCATCTATCATGAATTTTCTCATATCAAATGCCCATCCCCGATTCATTATCGATAAAACTCTTTCTCTGAAAACATTTATGAAACATTGGTCGACCTCTAACAGAAGATTGGACGGTGCACACTTACAATAGTGTTGCTCCAACGACAAGGTGTCAGAACAGTCCAAGTCAAGAAGTGAGTCAGCAGCAATAAGTGTTTCCATGGTCTCGTCGTCTCCACTTTCACATGGCTCCACTTAAGACCGCAGAGAAGAGCACACCACACAATGGTTAGATGGCAGATGAAGACACAATTCACAAGTATCAACACAACAATTACTTTGAATCAAGTGGGACTTCCAGGTAATTTCCCTTCAAGAAGCAAGCATTGTATTCCCGCAAAAAACAAACATTTCTCTTACAATTCTTTCTCTTCCGATATGACACCGATATTGCAGACACTGACATCCGATCCAATTTCGACACAAATCATACATATTTTTATTTTGTTTGTAGTGTGGAATGTTAGAGAAGGCTTGATCAAGTGATATTACTCAAACAAGAGTCAGCAACAGTTCCGTAAATTCCGGTGTATAAACCGCACCCACTAAATTTAGAGAGAAAAAAAAGATTTGTACATATATACAATAAGCCGCACCGGTGTATAAGCCACACGTGTCCACGTCATAAAATTATATATTATTACTATAATAATATCAAAGCTCTGGCTTCAAATATATGTAAAAAAAGGTTTTAGCCTTTTTATTCAAACAAATGCATTATTGTCTCTAGTTGATGATTCACATGCTAACAACTGGCAGCTTCATTACATCACTTTTCTGTCAGTAAAGATAAGACTTCAGGATGCTGACCTTTTATGTACAAATATGACGGTTTTAAGCGTGGGGGTTTCCATTTTTGTCCTAGTGTGTATTGCCTTGACTTCTGTCAGTTCAGGGCCCAGACACTATATGAATAATTGTGAATCACAGAGCAGGACTGCTTAATGGACTGTTTTATATGGTGGTGCCACCAATGTGATGAAGTACCTTGTTAAGGTGTATATTTAATTATCAGGGGCAGCCAAGCCAAGAGGCACTAATGTCCAGTTACTGTAACCAGCAGTAGAGTAGTGATAACCGGTGACAAAACCATCATCTCATCCTCTTTCAAGCAAAAAAAAAAATATATTATATATATATATATATATATATATATATATATATATATATATATATATATATATATATATATATATATATATACATACATACATACATACATACACACAGTATATATGAGGTACACTCAGGGGGCGGCCCAGGGGAAATTTGCAGCCCTTGGCTTGTTTTTTATTAGCCCAGGGCACATTCTTAAAAACACAATAAAACGAGAAAACAAAAAACAGCAAATATGTAACAAAAAGCCGTAATAAGGGGGGATATTGTTGAAATATTGATACTAATAGCCCACATAAATCACTCAAATATGCATATTGAAGCAAATAGCATGTATTTTTTTGCATAAATTATGCATTTTCAAGCATAAAAATTGATAAATGAACTAAAATAGAAATACAGTATAAGCCATTAAGATCACCATTCAACTTGTGAATGTAGTATTCTACATTGGTCAGTAGGTGTCAGTACGAGCGCCATACTTGATCAAGATATTGGTTCTACGAGAACGAAACAAGATTTTAACATTACTTTTAAGAAAAGCACAATGAAAAAGATGACAATATACTGTGTGTATGCTGCCAGCCCCGCTTCGACCCACTGAGACAAAGAGACGGTATGACTGACAAAAGGGCTCACTCCGTTCATGCCGTTGTATGGAACAAACGCCTCAAGGTGCTGAAAGCAATGACCAGAGTGAACCCTGTTCCTGCCGGCTTGGATACAAGAGACGAGGAAAACACGCATACACGTGGCAACATATTGAGGCTGGCAAAATCATCACGTTCATTTTCATTTATTGTGTCATTGATTAATTTTTGTATTAATTTTTGCCCGCGAGACATTTTTTTTCTAAACGACAAGTTTTAACCTTGCACTACCCCTAATAACATGGGTTACTGTTGCGGCCATAGCCCACGACAACCTAAAATTCAACTCTGAACCCCCAATGTCACTTCCTGTCTGCCACCAATTCCGCACGTCTACAAGATAAACAGCTTCTTTTCTCAGATGATGTCTAATACGAATGTAAAGGTTGACTACAGTATATGGATGCTATTTCATGTGTAGATGCCTCTAATAATGTTGAAAAGCGTATTCACAATATCGTAAGCAGGTTTTCTATGCCATAACTACGAAAATATTCTATTAATAAAGAAGGAAATTTGCCTGGAACCAATTAACCGCGATAAACAAGCGATTACTGTAATACCTTTTGTCATTTGTAATACGTTGCAGGTTGTCTTCCCCCCGCCCCAATACATACAGTATATAACTATTATTTTTTTTCGCATTTTAATTTTTAGTTTTTCAGTATGTTTGGCCATCCCTGACCTACACAATCGAATAAGATACAACAAGCTCAGTTTTTTTTTCTTTTAGGTCAGAATGGCCTTCATTTATGTAACTGCGCAAAATTAAATTGAATAAAACACCTACCAGCAATGCAGTTTTATACATTACTGAACATTACAACTCTTACAATTAACATAAGATCAACTAAGATTTGACTGTGTAGCAAAACATAGTAAGCAGCACACACTTAATATCGATTACGGAGTATAAAATCCATCTCAAAAAGATCAAAGCAGCATTGATTGACGCTTCTCTTTGAAGGACCTGGAGAACATCTGTTAGAGGGCCACCAAAAGCTGTCAGACATGGATATTAAACAACTTGACAGGGTAACAAGATAAAAGATGCAAAGCAGGTAAGTTATAAAAGGTCATATCTTTTATCTAGCAGGCACAAACGTGGCTTTGCAGTAGTTTTCTAGCTCACCTAGCCTAGCCCGCAGCTGCCCATACAACTTGGGAGATGAGAGTAGAACGAACCGACACAACGGCAAAGACTTACTCTTAACTCCCAGAACTGATGACGGGTAAAGCTATAGCGTTGATGCTGCAGCAGGAACCCACCAAGTCTACATTATCATGCAATTTATGAGCCGTCTTTCGCAGACTACAGCAAGGAATGTTATGTTTAACTTCCTGGATTTTTTTTTTTTTTACGGAGGGTGGTCCTTGACCTCGAATGTGAAACGAGCATGCGCGAATCCCGACCTCGATTTTTATTGGCCACCAGGGAATATTCAGGAAATCATGAACCATTGCGATGTATGTCGATATATTGAATGTTTGATATCAGCACCAAGCGTAGTATCAGTATCAAGTTGATATTTATTTTCACAAATATATGCAGTTTGTATATTGTTATACTGTTTGGGCTTTGAGGTTTAGAATGAGAGCCATTACTATTTTTTTACTTGTTATTTTGTACTATTGCTTTTATTTTTGCTTACGATTATATGCAATATAAGGGGAAAATAGTAGTATTTTGTTGATATTGTTCATTGCCTTCTATTGTTGATATTGTTGATTGTTATCTGCAATCCCGGCCCTGTATATACTTGGTATCGGATTGATCCCAAAATTTGCGGTATAATTACTGAATTATATTTACAGGAAAACTGCACCTTTTGGGGAATTTTGCTCATCATTCACAATCCTTATGTGAAACATAAACGCATATTTCTTTTCTGTGCGTTCTAACTACGTATATCTGAAATTACCACAACCGCCGCCGAGACCTTACAAGGATGACACAGTTAACCAGTTGACACACCTGAGTGGAAATATAGACAAAGCAACAGCGACAGCCTTGCAGAAGGTTAAACACCGCGCAAACAAGCAAGAAAGAAGTTCAATGGAAAAGAGTGAGTATACTATGGCGAAAACCATGGAGGATTATGGAAAACAGATGCAGCAACTTGTGGAGAATTCCAACTCCCTGCATCAACTAATTTACAGTTTGATAGAGACTACCAACGCCATACAAAGAGAAATGCAAGGTCTGAGAGTGGAGAATAAAAAATTACAGGAAAGTTATGACGCACTGGGAGCCACTCTCAAAAAAGAACGTGAAGAAAAGGATAAAATCATTGAGAAGCTGAAAAACACCATAGATGATATGGATCAGAACACACGAATGAATGACGTGGTCGTGACGGGACTTCGAATTAAACCAAGGTCCTATGCCAGAGCAGTGGCGAATACTGAAGAACCAGACGAAAGGGATGTCGCCTCAACAGAGCAACAAGTTGTTGATTTTTTGCAATCGAAGGAGGTGGATGTAGACATCCAATCTATTGATACTTGCATCCCACTGTATGGGAGGAACCGCACTACACCCGTCATCATCGTCAAATTCACCAACAGGAAATACAAGGTTGCCCTGCTGAAACAGGGAAAGAAGCTGAAAGGAACAAATGTCTACATGAATGACCACCTGACCAAGCGCAACGCTGAGATTGCGAAGAAAGCACGTGATCTGAGGAAGCAAGGAAAGATTCAAGGAACATGGAGTGCAAACTGCAAAATCTTCATCAAAGCAAATGGAGGACCAGAGGCCAGAGTTCTTGCTGTCAAAGACATCAAGGACCTAGAAAGATATTGAGGTCTCCCAACATGGAGGAAAACAGCTTTAATATGCTACAAGAAGATCTACAATTGGACACTTTTCACTTTACAGATCACAAACAATTGGATATGGAAAAAGATATTGATCCAGACTCAAATTTTTTCTCTCACATTACAAACGACTGCCGTTATTATACGGAGGAGCAATACAACAACAGTTTCATCAACGACGACAAGTTATCCATCATACACATAAACAGCAGAAGCTTGAACGCAAACTTTACTAATATTAAACAATATTTGAATCAATTCAAAGAACCTTTCAAAGTTATAGCAATCTCGGAAACTTGGATTAATGCTAACAAAGGAATGGACTTCGAGCTGGAAGGATATGAAATGACGTGTGCAAACAGGAACAATGCAAATGGAGGAGGTGTGGCCTTATACGTGGACAAACATTTGAACTACAAAATGGTAAAGAATATGTCATTTGTCATTGATAACATTTTAGAATGTATAACAATTGAAATCTGTAAAGAAAAAAGCAAAAATGTGTTAATAAGTTGTGTGTACAGAACTCCAAAGTCAAAGATTGGAATGTTTGAGGATTGGATTAAGACAACGTTTACAGACATAGGTCAGAAAACTATTTTCATATGTGGAGACTTCAATATTGACCTCTTGAACTCACACAAGTGCAAGGAAACAGATGACTTTATAGATACAATGTATAGCTTGAGTTTATATCCTAAAATCATTAGACCAAGTAGAATAACAGACCACTGTGCCACCCTCATCGATAATATATTCACCAATGACTTTGATAACAACACCATCAGTGGCCTGCTAATTAGTGACATCAGTGATCATCTTCCAGTGTTTACAATCTACAATGAACATTATAAGAAAAAACAGGCGGAGGCAAAAAAGACTTTTCAAAGATTGCGTACAGAGGACAACATCCGTGCCTTCAAGATAGGTCTAGAAGAACAAAGTTGGGAGAGTGTCTACAGTGCAACAGATGTGGACGAGGCATATGACAGCTTCCTTGGTACTTATATGGAGCTCTACGATAAGAACTGTCCCTGGCAAGAAAAGCCCAAGAAGCAAAAGAAAAACCAGCAGCCATGGATGACAAAAGGACTAAAAAACGCCTGTAAAAAGAAGAACACATTATACAGGACATTTATCATTCAACAGACTAAAGAAGCAGAACAAAAGTATAAGACATACAAAAACAAGTTGACAACTATCTTGAGAGTGTGTAAGAGGGAATATTATAGTCACGTACTAAATAAGAACAAAAATAACATGAGAGCAACTTGGGGCATCTTAAATAGTATTATAAAGAACAACGTTAAGAAAGCAGACTATCCTCCCTATTTCATGGTTGGAAACACTTACAGGAATGACATGAATGCGGTAGCTGAAATGTTTAATGAATATTTTGTAAATATTGGACAAAAACTGGAAGAGGAAATTCCAAAACAAGACACAATTGATGAAGGGATTGATATTATCGATAGGAACCTTAATTCTATGTTTCTCACTGCTGTAACCAAAAAGGAGATCACTGACATTGTTAACCATTTTAAGGCAAAAACATCAACTGATTGTCATGGAATCGAAATGGAAACAATTAAAAGGGTCATCAATGAGATCGCAGACCCGTTAACATATATTAGTAACTTATCATTTCAGACTGGAATATTTCCAAGCAAAATGAAAACAGCCAAGGTGGTTCCAATTTTCAAAAAAGGAGACAAACACCAATTTACAAATTATCGACCAGTTTCCTTGTTACCACAATTCTCGAAAATTGTGGAGAAGCTATTTAATAATAGGTTGGACAAATTTATTAATAAGAATGAATTATTGGCAAGTAGTCAATATGGTTACAGAGCCAACATTTCAACTTCTATGGCACTGATGGAAATCACGGAGGAAATCACTACTGCCATAGACAACAGAAGATGCGCAGCTGCAGTATTCATGGATCTGACAAAAGCTTTCGATACAATTAATCACACTATTTTAATTTCAAAATTAGAAAGGTACGGAATTAGAGGTTTAGTCTTAAATTGGGTTAAAAGCTACCTAGCAAAGAGGAAACAATTTGTAAAGCTAGGAGAATATACATCTGGGAGTCTACACAATACGTGTGGAGTACCACAGGGGTCCATACTGGGACCAAAACTGTTTAACTTGTACATTAACGACATTTGCAAAGTAACTAACAACTTAAAATTGGTCTTATTCGCCGATGATACCACTGCTTTCTGTTCTGGTGAAAGCACACAAGAACTCATTAAAAAGGTCAAGGATGAAATGGTCATATTAAAGTCATGGTTTGACAAGAATAGATTATCTCTGAATTTAAGTAAAACTAAAATAATGCTATTTGGTAATAGTAGAAAGGACACGTACGACCAAATACAAATTAATGGAACGGATATTGAAAAAGTGGAAGAATATAAATTCCTTGGGGTTATAATAGATGAAAAAATGAGTTGGAAATCTCATATTAAATATATACAACAAAAGGTGGCGAGAAATATCTCTATATTGAATAAAGCAAAATATCTTCTTGATCAAAAATCACTCCACACTCTGTACTGTTCCTTAGTATTACCATATCTAACGTATTGTGTGGAGATATGGGGAAATAACTACAAAAGTAATCTTCACTCACTCACTGTACTGCAAAAAAGATCTGTGAGGATAATTCATAATGCCAAGTATAGAGAACATACAAACCCTTTATTTTTAAAATCACAGATATTAAAATTCGCAGATTTAGTACACTTTCAAACCGCTAGAATAATGTATAAAGTTAATAATAACTCGTTACCCAAAAATCTAATCAAGTATTTCTCAATCAGAGAGGAGAAATATGATCTTAGAGGAAAATTAAACCTAAAACATTTATATGCGAGAACAACGCTGAAAACCCATAGCATTTCCGTGTGTGGAATTAAATTATGGAACGGATTGACTCAAACAATGTACAGAGATGAGCAAATTCAAAAAACAATACAAGCAGTTGATGTTTGCCAAATACAAGGCAGAAGAGTCCTGATTGTTCTGTCAGGTTTGTTATTTTATTTTATTTATTTATTTTTTTATTTTCTATTTTATTTTATTTTATTTTATTTTTTATTTATTTAATTAAATTTTATTTGTTATTTATTTATTTCTATTTATTTATTTATTTTTTTTATAATTTTCTTTGTTGTGTTTAAAAAAAAAAAAAAGCTTTGTTCTTATTTATTTATTTATTTATTTAGTATTGTCATCATATTATCATTATTATGAATGTTCTCTCTTTTTTTGGGGGGAGGGTTATCTCACCGTTATCTATTATGTGTTATCCTGACTATCACTGAAAACATGACATGGAATCCAGGAAGTGAACTACATGTACTGTACTAGATGTAGAATGGATGGGGGGTAGGATTAAATAAGCTTTGCTTCTTCCTACTCCTTTTGGACATGTGGAACTGTCAAAAAATGATTCACGAGATGTATTCCATTGTAACCTTCATGTTCAAATAAACTAAACCAAACCAAACCAAACCAAACCAAATTAGCTTTTTGCTGATAACGGATATGCCGATATTGTCCAACTCTCAATTTCCGATTCCAATATCAACCCATACCGATATGTGCAACATCACATATCTTTTTCTTGAGTAAAATTGTTGTAAAGTAACAATACTTGTAAATGAGTACAGTTGTTTTGTTGGCTACTCCACCCAACTCTGAGTAGATAATTCATGTATTACATATTTTATATAAGAATACATTTGTGTTTCTTGTGCCTTGATTTATGTTGTTGTTTTTGGAAATATTAAATTTATTTTTAGTTAAAGGGGTACTGTTTAAAATACATGAATGTGCTGATTATTATTTTGATAACTTTCATGTTCTTATTTTATATTCTTATTTTATTCAATTATAACTACTCAATGGGATCAATAAAGTTCTTATCTTAGCCACCTGAGAAGATCGAATACATTCTTTTTGGTGCCAAACTGTTTCCCAAGTGTATTAGTGCGTGTGTGAATGTATAAACGACAGGCATTAAGTTAAATTTCTTTGTAGAAAGGCGCTTTATGAAAGTAAGTACATTTATTTGTATTCACTTACAGCGCAGCCTTGCCACACCCAATATGGCGGCGACGTTGACATAAGGCTCAGCGCTTGATGCGGCGTCCATGTACAGTACTGTATATGGTTTTGACAACAGCTCTTTCTGTTTCCCAGCGTGTTTGTTGAACTGTTGTTTTAAATGGCTGCTAAATTACACGATTAGGGCTCACATGTTGATTATTCAGCATTATTTGTTGGCAGTGTCTTGTCTGTTGTTATTTACCTATTGTGTTGCTGTGTGATGTTTTTTAGCACTTTGTTTAAAAAAACCTTGAGTAAGAATGGTATGTGGAATGATACCCTCCTCCCCCGATATTTTTATGATTGTGGTAAGGTTGTTGCCATTGCTCTACTTGCAAAATAAATAGTGACTTCTTCCTCCCTGTCTTGTAAGCGGCACAGTATTTACTTCATGATTCAATATTGTTGATGCAATTCTGCGACTTTGACGGTAAAAATTCGATGGCGGCTTTCAATGTAGGGGAAAAAAACGTTCTCGATGTTGACGGATATTTCATCGGTCACATTTATACTGTATGTCAATATCGGTGGCCGACTACCGACAGAAAAAGTATGAGCCAGCTAACAATGCACGTCATGGTTGGTGCCTATTTTGATGCAGCATGTACTGTAAATAAAAGGATAAAATGTAGTTAGAGGTGTTTTAGAGGGTTTTGTAGTCAAAATAGGCACTTCTCATGACATGCAATGATAGCTGGCTCATACTCAAAGAACAGAAAAGGGAAATAAATATGTTTCCCTTTTTATGTTTCATGTTTCACATAAGGATTGTGGATGATGGGCAAAATTCCAAACAAAGGCCAGTTTTCCTAAGCATTTTCTTTAGCATATCTTGACCGACACTGGAGTGCTTTCAGCGTGTTTAATAACAAATAAAGTAATAGTATCAACTTATTAAAAAATATCAAATTTTGCTGTATGTGGCCCTCGACGAAAAAGCTTGGACACACCTGGCATGAGTAGAAAAATGATTTCTATAAAGGAGAACTTCATCATAGGTATCATAGGCACTGACCTTTAAGCAACTGGGGGTCTTCTGCCTGTGGTTCTTCGCATAAAAACCCTGAATATGCCAGCAGGTGGTGATGTGGAAACGGCTCCATGATCACAGCAGGCACATCTGAGTGATCTTTCAACTGCACAAACGACAAAGAAAGATAAAAACACGTTAATACACTAACCGGCCACAACATTAGGTAAAGACACACAATATAATGCCTATAAAAATGGACGGCACGGTTAATTTTAAACCTCTCCCACTGTGTTAAAAGTGAGTAGAAGTTTCATATCCCAGCAACTATGGTGTGTTCAAGGACCGCCGAATAAAGCGCAAAATCTCAACGCTTGAGGAAAAAACATGATCAGTGAAGCATAAACACATAAACATGTAAAAATTGTGTGTTTTTTTTAATAGTTGTACACGTTTGCCGTACATTTTACCCGTATTATCATGTACTGCGGGGTATACAGCTTTAAAATAAAACAATTCAAGCACTGCGGCAGGCTCATGCATGGGCATTTAAACTGATATTTTGTGAACAGAAAGTTTCTTCTCCATGCGCACCGCTCCGACAGTGTAGAAAAAGAGAAAAAGCTAATGTAGGGCTCTGCCATCATGTATCCATCCACCCATCTTCCATGCCGCTTATCATCACCAGGGTCACGGGTATGCTGGAGCCTATCCCAGCGAGAGGCGGGGTACACCCTGCACTGGTCGCCAGTCAATGGCAGGGCACATATAGACCATTCACACCATTCACACTCACATTTATAGCTATGATACAATTCTAAGTCATCAATTAACCTAACATGGATGTTTTTGTAATGTTGGAGAAAATCCATGGAGAAAACCCACGCACGCATGGGGAGAACATGCAAACTCCACACAGAGATGCCCAACGGAGAGTTGAACCCAGATCTTCCCAATCTCCTGGTCAACATGCTAACCATTAGGCCACCGTGCGTCCCGTGACATGACATACAGTATATAAATTATTACTGATTCAATGTGAACAAGATGTGTTTTCTGCAGAAAAAAACAGCTATTTTCAGCCGGAAAAAAATTAAAGAAGAGAAGCACTCAGAGTGGGCAGACCTCCGCCATAGTCGCCCCCCATATCGTGATTCACACCAAAATAATAATCCTACATTTTTTGGATCTGTCTTTGATATTTTTGTGGCGTTATATGCACAAATGCTGAAAATGGTCCTATCTCACAATCCTTTACAAAAATTCCTGGATCCAGATGGTGATCTGGATCACCCCCAAAATGTAATCAGTTCTTACATATCCCATTTCCGACATTTCCTGTAAATTTCATCCAAATCCATTCAGAACCTTTCAAGTTATTTTGAACGCAAACAAACAAACAGATAAACTGCTGGGATCCACTGGTGTTTAGTATTGCATTGCATCATGCTGAGCTGTTTTAAGAAGAACGTTCAAAAACCGGCACGAAAATTATTCCAAAAACAGAAGGACACAGGACTCAAATACCAGGACTCTGCAAACGTCAGAGGATTGACTCCATGCACTCCATGCTTTTTTTTGGCTTTTTGGCAACCCTAATTCAAAAAGCCACCTCAACGGCAGCATCTCGGGAACTGCGTCACATGCAGTAGAGTGCCCTAACGCCTCTCAAAAAACAAAACAAAAAAGAACTGCCAGGGCAAGACGCGAAAACAGAACATGTCCTGGGAAAACAGGACATTTCTTCACCCCCAATTTAGATCAACGGTATTATAAACAGTTCTACCTACAATACTTTTTCTTTTACATTTAAGTCACGTAATGACTCAAAACATTGCAATAATACACTCTGGTAAAAAAAATTTAAGACCACTTGAAAAATTGCAAGACTTTGCATTTTGCACTGTTGGATCTTAGGGAGTTCTAAGTAGAGCTTCAAAATGCAAAACAAAGAAATTGTTTGTTTAAAAAAAAATCAGAGTAAACAATTTGTGGAGACAGGCATTAAAGTGAAAAAGGCTGTTCATCTACTGATCAAAACTTTAAGACCATAGCTAAAAAAAAAACCAAACTCCCCTAAAATACCAATAAAATGTTAAAAAAAGGACTCGGCAAAGAGTAGCTGCGCCATTCTTGTTAATCACTTCAAAAATTGGTGTGTGCCAGTGTTTCCAGGAGGCTAGTCGGAATGTTGCTCCAGGCTTCACGGAGGGCATTCACTGTCTGGAACTGATGTCCATTTTTGTAAACTTCCCTTGCCATCCATCCCCAAATGTTCTCAGTTGGATTTAATTCAGGGGAACACGCAGGATGGTCCAAAAGACAGAACTTATTCCTCTCAAAGAAGTCGTTTGTCAGGCGGGCATTGTGAAGTGCAGCGTTGTCTTGTTGAAAAAGCCAGTCATTACCACACAGACGAGGGCCCTCAGTCATGAGGGATGCTCCCTGCAACATCTCCACTTAGCCAACTGACGTTTGACGCCCCTGCACAACCCGAAGCTCTATTGTTCCATTGAAGGATCATGATGGCGCCCCCTCCACTGTGCTGTGTGGAAAGCATCTCAAGTGGGATCTCCTTGTAACGTTGGAAACCATCAGGGCCGTGAAAGTTCCATTTTTTCTCATCAGAGAATAAAACTTTCTTCCACCTTTCAATGTCCCAAGTTTGGTGCTCTGGTGCAAATTCCAAATGGGCAATTTTGTGGCATTGAAGGAGACGAGGCCTTTGAAGACCTTTTGTGTTCCTAAAACCATTCTCTTGCAGATGCCGTCTGATGGTTATTAGACTGCACTTGGCACCAGTAACAACCTTCATTTGGGCTTGGGATGGTCCCGTGTCTTTATGGAAAGCCAATGGGATACTCCGGCTCAGGGCCGCTGACATTTATTTAGGTGTACCACTTAACTTTTTTGTTCCATAACGATCTTTGAAGAAGTTTCAAATGTCTTACTGCTTCCAACCTTAGCAGCAATGGCGCGCCGCGAGATGCTTTGCTTGTGCAACTCAACAGTCCGACGGCATTTCAAAGAAAGAAAGCTTTTTTGCCTTTGCCATCAAGAGAACACGACAGTGTGAATACCTGACAGAAAATGGCACTGAATCCACATTTTGGCTTTTTAAGGCACTGGTCTTAAACTTAAATTGCTTACTCATTACTCAGTCCCATTTTTATGCTCTACTTAGAACGTCCTTCAGATCCAACAGTGCAAAATGTAAATCCTTGCAATTTCTCAACTAGCCTTAACATTTGATCAAGGTAGTACCTTTTTAAAGAGACATTTTCAAACAGTACTAATTGGATTTGGCAACCTAACAAAGTGCATTCACCTCCTTTTGTATTTATCACAACTGGCAAAAAGAAAAATCCCCACAATTGACACGCTGTTGACATCTACTCACCCCTGACAGGTTCACATGGTCACTGGCGAAGTCAAAGATGAGCTCTGATTGCTGTAACATGGCTGAATATGCCAAACGAGCCTGCAGATGTAACGGTGTGGCTATAGCATCCCAGTTCTGAGGGCTACGATGTGTTTTTGTCGTTAGGCAGAAGCAATTATTGGGCCGAATCGCCTGGTGAATTGCAGCGGGCAGAAGTTGTGGACCTTCAGTCGATCGTCGGAGAGCATACCCCAGGATGTGATGATACTGACGTCTCAACAGTGACTGTGAGTAGACTAAATGACCAGAAGATGTCACGGGAAACAAAGTTTTTCAACTTTAAATGGGGAAGTGGCAGCTAGGAAATTTGTCCTGTGGTCGGGGTTGAACCTGTCAGAAAAGAACATAAGAGACATGAGTATCATAGGCGCGAAGTGGAAATGGAGACCAAAAGGTCACCAATTGCATACTTATTTGACAGGGACGTGTGCTCACAGAGCTGAAATACACTTTAAACAGTACAGACTGCTTTTTACTATCGTGCATCTCACTCGTATCTTCTAAAAGAGGCCAAACCACCAACAGGAAGGAAGTGTTTGAATTGTGATGTGCGTGTGTGTGTGTGTGTGTGTGTGTGTGTGTGTGTGTGTGTGTGTGTGCGTGCAACTCTGGGGAAGCAGCTGGCAATGAACATGAAACGTTGTGTCTTTGCGCAACATTCAAGGTCCCGCAGTCGTTACAGTCACATTCCTTACAACATGTTGGGGACATTTAGAATCAAAGCAAGCCGTCATTTATTTTGTTTTCTTGTTGTTTTTTTTTTAAATCCTGTAATCACTCCAGTCCTTCCTCTCCCATCCTCTGATGATTCTTGCTCCTCGGTCTAACGCGTTTGAATAATTCTGAGGTTAAAATGATGCTGGAGGGATTTACTCTCTCCCGCTGTTGCACAGATGCTTCTTAATTTGCAAGTTTAAAAGAGAATTCATCAACATGGTGGCACACCTGCACCTTACCTTTAGGTCTTTTCTGTTGAAGATCCCGCCACTAATCAGGTTTTGAGGCCTCTACAGTAGCTTCCTGGGGAAATAGCTTTGAGGAATTAATTCTCTGGCATATTTTAATCCCATTAATCCTCCAACCTTAGCGGCTTTGCGGTTCTTGATGTTTTCTTAGCTTCTCGGGGGTGAGTATGAGAGTGCATCTTAGCGTGTGAGACGGAGGCGCAACATGTTTGGGTCAGTTATCAAACAGGAAGCACAGCTCAGTTAGGAGGCACCGCTTCCTGAGTACTTGTGCCAAACCACTGCCAACATATTAGACAGCAATGGCCTCCTCATTTTTCGCTTCCTGTGATGTTTGCATTTGTTGGCGCTGCTGGCGGCTTTCAAAGAGTAGTTTGCACCTGAGATCGGTACTTTTACAAACGACATCCTGTGCGTGGCGAAGAGAGACAAAGGTGCGAAAAATATCAGTTGAAATTCATTTTAAAATAAGATGATATGTTGCAAATAACCCCATTTTATTGGAATAAAATGATACCTACGAACCAACATGGCCGACTTGCAGGAAGTAGGTTCTAAAAATGCTCTCCAGTCTACACGGCAACACTAGGGCAACATCGATGTAACAAACCTTCTAGCCAGTGAAGTCAGGCTTTCAAAATAAAAGAGGCACACCAGTAAAATAGCACGCTAAAACCGTGTACCGTACAGTCCGCCCTGCACGGGACAATCCGGTCTTATGAACTGCGGTGTGGGTTCGCGATACATTTTGCACAGTGGGTGCGCGCACATGCCTTTCCATGCTGGTGAAAAGCCCTCCCCATTGTGTACATTTCAAGTGAGGGACACTCTGCCTAAAAGTGGAGGCATTCTGTGACAGAGTATATACCTGAGAGTTTAGGAAACAACAAGGCAATGCGTGGAGGCGAATCGGACGCGGCGGATCTCCTCAGCTACGTGCGCCCCAGGACCCCTGCCTCCTGGCGTCGACGTCAAGGTGCGGTGCACCTGCTTTTGAACACTTCGCCTCCGTAAACGGACAAAAATGAAAGCAGCGTGCTGCCATTGTTCAGTATGGGAGCGAGAATAAAGTCAAAATATGCAGAGAAAAATGTTGTATTCAAATTTTAAAAAGTCACAATTTTCTGAGAATAATCTTGTAATATGAGGAAAAATAATGTCATTTTAATAGCATAGAATTTAAACATTAAATACATTTTTTTAAGTCGTATTATGAGAAACACTTTATGAAAATTATTTAAGGAAGTTGAAATATTGGAATATTGGAAGTTGAAATATTTGGAAAAAAAACAGCACAAATAGGATAAAAATAGCAAAGACCAAAGCTAATAGGCTTTTTCACCTATATCACAATGCTGAGATGCACTTTTTTTTTCTTGAAATAAATATAACTTGGCCCTTGCATCCTCTCATTTTTCAGTAGGTGGCCCTTGGTGCAAAAAGTTTGGACTCCCTTGGACTCCGAATCCCTAAAATACATACAATTTCACTTGGATGCAAGATTTGCTCTGTAAACCGTCACACAAATCCGATATTTAAGGTGTTTTTGTCTTTATATAAAGAAAAAATCTTGTGTATGTTGACCTACATTAGACTGGTGTTTAAAAGATGAACCTTCACAACCTTCAAGTGTTCTGTAGGCGGCCCTCATTGGAACAACTCAGTCAGTGAATTACCAGCTACTGTACTTCCTTCCTAACCTGAATTTCAGGCTCCGGTTGCGCAGCGTGGCAAGTTGCCATGTTTTCCTTTTAGTAGCGAATGCAGCAATTTTTTTTTTTTTTTTTTTGCTGCGGACCAAATCTCTAATTCTCGCATTGTTCTTTCTTTGAACGGCAGCTGCTGTCCACCGCCATTGTGCTGCCTGTATATTCATTGTTAGCACGCCCTGCAGCCTGTCAGACGACTCCGCAGCCTTTGTTCATTGGTGCTCTGGTCACATAGGTTTGTCTCTGTGGCCTTTGCACGGGGATCTGAGCCTGTGAAGTGGCTGCCAAGCCCCTCAGGACACTGATAAGGCCCCGTACCGTTCATTCCCCATTTTGCTTGTGTGAGGGTAAGAGCGCGAGATAGAAAGAGTGTGCGTTTGTTGGACAGAGAGAGGTTTGTGTGTGAACTAGGCCGTGCTGATAAGAGTATGGCGAGTGAGGGTGCAGCTGATAAGGCCCTCGGCTTCCCTGCTGTAACAGGGCCTTGTTAAATGAACACTGAAATATGGAGTAAGGGCAGATTGGGTATCAGGGAGTTCTGGTGGTGGTCACAGCAACTCTTTTTTTTACAACACTCCTGATGTTTATACACTATACGTTTGTGTGTGTGTGTGTGTTTGATAAACACCCCATGTTAAAAATGTGAGCAGCCTGCTCTGGAAACTGGTTTCACTTTCCTTTTTAGCACATGCCGTTCACATTGAGCCAGCCTACAGGCTAGCCTGTAACTCTTCTTTTTGAAGTATTATGGCGTCAAACAGAATAGCATTTACTAACATGATGACATCAAAGAAAAAGCAGGAGGTTTACCTTGGGTTGATAAATTGTATGGATGCAGCAGGACAGCGGCCGACCGGAGGATCCAAAAAAAGAAAAGGAAATTGTTCTCATCTGGCAAACACGAAAGCCTCATCTGTTTACATACCAGGGATCGCTTTCCTTTTGTGAGAAGTCCAAGTAAAGTGACTCTGGTTGTTTATCACTGAAGTTAAGGTAGATCTTCCCACCTCTCTTCTCAGTCAGTCCTTGTCAGATCTTGCTCCCTCGCTTTTTTTTCTCTTGAACTGCCCCCCTAGTGAGTTCTGATTGGTTACCTGTGTTGTGAGTCAAGGTAACCCATAGTAACAATTGTCAGCGTGGAGCAAATGTAAACACGGGTGTATTTGCAATGTAAAGCAGAGAACCAAGCAACCTGCAAGCAGACATACACTTTATAGTGGACATTAGGGGTGGGCGATACTGCAAATGAAAAAGGTAAATACCGGGCACAGTATTGCCAACACTGATGCTGATAATGATACTTTACAAGCTCGTTGAAAGATTTTGCCTTGGATTTGTTGATCCTGATCCTGAAGATCAACAAAATAACAAAAATACAGTTTGCACTTTGAATTTTGTGGCTTCACTCTATCATATTTAAAAAAATATATATTCATTATTAAATCATTGCTGTTTCGTGGTTGAAAACAGCCAATTCTTAGTCTTAAAAAAATACGTATTTAAGCAAATGTTTACTATTTTTTGTCTAAATTAACTCATTCAATCCCAGCCGTTTTTCAAAAGACAACCCCTTCGGTACCGGCCATTTTAGACAACTTTGACTGGTTTTCCAAGGCACACAGAATATTGTGTTCTATGGCTATATAAACATGGAACCTAACAAAAGAAAGATTCAACTCCCGTCTTTCATCAGAAAAAAAAGTTATTTTCTACCTTTTTCCATTCTTTAGTAATCAGCAGTAGAACATAGGTACGTTTCAGGAAAATATCAGTTCCCGACTAAAAAAGGAAGAAAACCAGCTTTTTGTGAAAAGATACATTTTAACCATAACCTTCACTTTGACACAATTTTTTTGCTTTAGCTTTGGAAATAACTATACCACAAGATAAACAACACAAAGAAAGGTTTGTTTTACATCAAAATATCAATTTATTTACAAATATAACACCATGAACTATTTACAATTTTCACATTTGGGACTGAACTGTGTGTGTGCATGTGTGCGCACACGTGTGCGTGAAAATGTCCTTGCGTAACCTTCTGCGTAACCTTCTGCACTTCCACATTCTTCCACTTCCTCCTTGCTGACATGTATGTTTTTTTCCATTCAAATCCACATGCCGAGCCCTTTCAAATGCACTTTTGCCACCTTGTGGCCATTTTTGTGGTATAAAACTGTGCTAAAAGTGACATCCATTAGTGTGCAGTTGACTCAGACTTTAGTCTGATGACTTGAAAATACTTGAGAATCTCTGTGAAGCTTTGTGTGATAGCAAAATGTATAGTTTTTGTAATCTTTTAGTTTAAACAGTCTAACATTCCTTGTATATTTCTTCCAGTGTCTCTGCTGTGAGGCGGACAGCCGGAGGTATCCTAGTGGTGCCTGGTAGTTGTTCTGATTTATTGTTCCTTATCTTGGGAGAAGTGTCTGTTTTGCATGAAAAACCTCAGCGTATGTGCTGTTACATCCTCATGCTATAAGGCGGTGTGTCCTCTTTGTCTTGGGGCGCTCTTGCGGTAGACAGCAACATGGATTGTTCTCTCTGCTCGATCAGTGCCTTCCCAAAGTTTTGGTAATAAAACAGATAAAATACAATTTGGTTTTGTGGATAAACTTTATTAATAGAAAACAGTTGAGTAAAATGTGTCCCCATTGAAAGTATTCAACTGAAGTGATTGTTTTTAATGTCATTTCCAGCAAGACGCTAGATTTTCCCACAGAATCTACCTCATTGAATGCATCTATTCATTTCCAGTTAGGTTTAAGGACAAGCAATGAGGGTATGGCTTGCATTTATGTGAGCGGCAGATTGCTGGAGAGTGGCAGTGATGAACACCGAGATGTGTCAACAGCGAGGAGAACTGAATTAGCATTGACATAATTGAAGTCATTTGGAAATACGAGGTCATGGTATTTTATTTGGCAAACACTTAATGCTTATGACTTGTAAGGACTCGAAAATTTCAAGCCTATGACGTCGGACTTGCTCCACCTGTCTTGTCTTGACTTGTGACTTGACTTGGACTTGGACTTGGACTTGCACGTCTTTACTCCAGACTTGACTTCAGACTTGGGATTAAAAACTTGATATTTACTTGAGAGTTGCAAAACACTGACTTTCTCCCACCTTTGATATGTAGTATTCTACACTGGTCACTAGGTGTCAGTAATGTTACTCTAATGTTGGGTGAGACACACAAGCACCAGACTTGATCGTGGGAACTACAGACTTTTATTGCAGGTTTGAATTATTAATTGTTATGAATTAACCGGTACAATAATCCCTAACACAGGCTACTGTTGCTCAACTCTGTTCTGTCCACCCGCCACTGAACTCCTCTAACACCAGAAAACATTTATTGAAACACACATGAGCACGAGTCTTATTTATGTCTTAAATGTCTTATTTTTTTCTTATTGTGTCTTCCTTATTGGGTAATATGAGCGTAAAGGTGACTATAGGGGTGTTATTTCATGTCTAGAGGGCTCTAATAATGTTAAAAAAAAACTCAGTTAGAAGGTTGTAAACATGCTTTGTATGCTCTAACTGTTCCATTTATGAGGAATCCTACTTTGCGGAAATTCACTTATCACGTTTGGGTCTGGAACTAATTAAATGCAATTACTGTATTCCCTTAATCTCTGTCATCACACTGTTTGAGCAAAATAAAGCCAATAGTGCAGAGTATTGGGCAAATTACTTTGACAAAGTAAATTAGTTGTAGTTACTAGTTAGTTTCCCCCAAAAGTAATTGAATTTGTAACTGTATAACTCCTTCATACATGTAATTCGTTACAATGGAAAGTAATTATCACATTACTTAAAAAAAAAAACCTTCCCATATGTAAAAGAAATCAATTTTGTCTTACATGTTTCATGAGATTAGCGGGGGGAGGGGAGGCTGAGAGTGACTCTTGTTGACTAGCTGTTTAGCTTCCTGTGTAGTAGACGGTAACAAAGGCAACTGATGCGATGTCCAGATCGTTTCTATAGATATCAGTGTCTAATAATAAATACATAATAAATAATAATAATACGCCCAACCCTAGTGGACACAGTGTGAACTTTATTATGCATTTTCAGCTTCTCCCAATATGATGAATTTTCTCTTGGTTCACTGGGACTAAGCAGTAGCGTTTGAGGTTCACTACCAGTGAAAAGTTTGGAGACACATTCTCATACATTAATATGATAAAGTGTCTCAAAACTTTTGACTGCTAGTTTGTCGTTAACTTCCACCATGTCACACCCTGATAAAAAAAAGAAAAGAAATAGGTGTTCTGTACTTCACAAGCAACACAAACAAGAATGGACTGTGGCCTTTTACGCAGTCCCTGACACTCCCTAGTGGCAGAAATCTGCACTGACTCCCTGACTATGTCTGCTCGGTCCTTTTATGCCTCCCCCTTCTTTTTTAATAAGTAGCAAACAGACCAGATTAGCTTGTATACTAAAATTTCCCAACTCAATTGGCTGAGACTTACAAGAGCCTCGTGATTTCCTTTACCACGTCTTCCTGAATATTATCAGCCCGACTGTCTGCTGCAGCTAAACCCGCTGTTTTTGTATCAGCGCTTGGGTTGCATAACTACCCTTTATGTGAACTCATACAAACCCAGGTTGCCAAAAAAGTTGCGGAGCTGCATGGAACCTAAATAATATGCAAATTTCCCTTTGACCTATATTTGGGGGAATGCGATGCAATAACAAATTATTTCGAGTTCCAGATGATAAACTTGTTCTTTTGTGATTTCACATGCATTTCAACGAGTACAAACAGCCAACAACAATTGGAAGTATTGAAGATTTGATTTAAAAAACACAGCAACAATGCTACTTTATTCTTTTCAGGGCAATCTGTCCTATAACTGAATGTATTTCAGCATGAACAGCATCTGTTTTCCTCCTGGTGGTGCCTTGCTTTTGGCTTCTTTTCCCACTCTCTGCACGAGCTCAAATTAATTTTTCAGTTTTTATATTGCATACGTTTTTTTAATCTCTTCAGGTAATACAGTCGCCCCTCGCCGCTTTGCAGCTCGAATTTCACGGCATCACTCTATCGCGTTTAAAAAAAAAAAAAAGTAATAAATTATGCATATTTAATGAAATTGGCCTAAATGAAGCATTTTGAAGCATAAAAACGGCTAAATGAACTAAAATACAAATATAATTTATATAACATTCAGATGCGGTAGGTAGCGTGATATCTGTGACTTGTTGTGTGCGCCTCTTCCTGCTAGCTTCCGGTTGACTTTTCTGAGTTCGGATCAACCTTCACAATAAAAGTTGTAATTGTTATATTAGATTCAGCCACAACAACCTGCCCCATCTCACCACTCACCGCTAATAGTTGATAATGAATGATGACGATGACGTTTTAAACATTAAACACTTGCTGCTGCAGTGCTTCTAATTTCTTCCTTTCATCCATCCATCCATCCATCCATCTATTTTCTATAGCGCTTCTCCTCTTTAGCGTCACGGGGGCAGATCCTTCTCCTGCATCGTCATCGCCTTTTTCTGGCGCTGCTTTCCTGTGGATGTGGCGCAACCAGCAGGACGAACAAGGTAGCATGTTGGGGAAGTGTGGTCTACCAAGCATGCCTTGTGTTTGTGTTGATCGCACGGTGAGTGATGCGCTCCTGATCAAAATCTGAAGACCGGTTTAAAAATGGCTAGAATTTGCATTTTGCACATTTGGATCTCAGTGAGGTTTTAAGTAGAGCTACAATATGCAAAAGCAAGAAGGCGGAGTGAGACAAAAAACATTTGGAACTGGTAATTTAAAAAAAAAAACACTCAAATAGGTTGTTTATCACCTGATCAAAAGTTTAAGACCACAGGCTATAAAAGCCAAAATCTGCTCAAAATGTTCATTTTCTGTCAGGCATTCACACTGTCATGCCCTCCTGATGACTAAAGCTAAGAAGCTTTCTCTTTGTGAACGTGGTGGGATTGTGGAGCTGCATAAGCAAGGCCTCTCGCAGCGTGCCATTGCTGCTGATGTTGGGTGCAGTAAATCAGTCATTCAAATTTTTTTTAAGATCCTGAGCATTATGGAACAAAAAAGTCAAGTGGTAGACCTAAAAAAATCACACCTGCGCTGAGCCGGAGGATCCGATTGGCCACATCAAGGCCCTTACTGGTGCCGACTGCAGCGCAATAACCATCAGACAGCATCTGTGGGAAAAGGGTTTAAAAAACAAATTCAAAGACCTCGTCTCCTTCAACGCCACAAAACTGCCCGTTTAGGCTTTGCCAGGGAGCATCAAACATGGGACACTGAAAGCTGGAAAAAGTTTTATTCTCTGATGAGAAAAAATATAACCTTGAAGGTCCAGATGGCTTCCAACGTTACTGGCATGACAAGGAGATCCCACCTGAGATGTTTTCTACCCGGCACAGTGGAGGGGGTCCATCATGGTCTGGGGTGCGTTTTCATTCAGTGGAACACCTGACCTTCAGGTGGTGCGGGGTCGTCAAACAGTGGCTGCTTACCTGCAGACGTTGCATCGGGCATCCCTTGTGACTGAGGGCCCTCGTCTGTGTGGTAACAGCTGGGTTTTTCAACAGGACACCGCTGAAGTTCACAATGCTTGCTTGACCAAGGACTTCTTCAGGGAGAATAACATCACTCTTTTGGACCATCCTGCATGTTCCCCTCATTTAAATCCCATAGAGAACACTTGGGGATGGATGGCAAGGGAAGTTTATAAAAATGGCCATCAGTTCCAGACAGTTGATGCCCTTCGTGAAGCCATCTTCACCACTTGGAACAGTGTTCCCACTAGCCTCCTGGAAACACTCGCATCAAGCATGCCCAAACCCATTTTTGAAGTGATTAACAAGAACGGTCTTATAAGTCAGTTGAAATAGATCTGTCAAAATCCATCCATCCATCCATTTTCTATATGTCACTTATCCTCATTAGGGTCTCAGTTTTGCTGGAGCCTATGCCAGCTAACTGGCATAAGGGGAGAGGCGGGGTACACCCTGGACTGGTTGCCAGCCCATAGCCATAACAATTTAGTCGCTAATGAACCTAACATGCATGTTTTTGGAATATGGATGGAATCTAGAGTACCTGGAGAAAACCCATGCATGCACGGGGAGAACATGCAAAGTCTACCGGAGATTCGAACCCACGTCTTACCGATCTCCTGACTGTGTGGTCAACATGCTATGCCACCGTGCAGCCCAGCCGTCAAAATGTATTTGGAAATCTATCCATCCGTATGCTTCATGGAGAGGCTGGAAGCTGGAGCCTAACCCAGCTGACTTTGGGGGAGAAGCGGGGAACACCCTGGACTGGTAGCCAGTCAATGACAGCCACTGAGCAGGAATAGATCATGCGCTGGCTCGACGTCCAACATGAGAAACACTACTACTACAATTTTATTTAATGAAACACCCTCTATTGGTTGATAATGTGGCGCTACTAGCCTGCTCCTGCTTAAAACGTTCTTTGAAATGTCCATATGTCCATGTCCATATTTCTAAGCTGGTTTATCCAACATCCCCAGAGTTGAACAGAACAGAACGGCGGACTACCCCCAACAACACCTGAGGTCCATATGCGACATTGCCATTCATGGCTAATTTATTAATTTAACACGTTGTTAAAAACCCTTCTGCAATCATGTTAATACAGCTGGAAACTCTTTATATGATCAAAGAAATAATACAATTGGCCTTTCTGGGAACAGATGAGTATCTGGAGCATCGGAATTTGTGGATTTGATTAAACAGGCCACATCTGAGACTGGCCAATGTCTGTGTTCTTCTGCCCGCATTAATCTTTTCCTTTTATTAACCTTTTTCGCTAGCACGCTGCCGATGATATACTGTACTTCCCTCATTAGAGGTTGTCTTCTCTCCATGGACAACGAGACTGATGTTTAATGAGACCCTGCCAACTGAGATGATGATGTCCTCCTACTTGTTCTTATAGCTAATTGGTGCAGTCTTTGAAAAAAAACCACCTCTAATGTCAGATTTTTCCAAACTGACCTTCATTTCTAAAAGCAAGTCTCAAAATAAGTTTTTTATTTTGTTGTCTTCACTTTTGAAGCCACACTATTTCTTCCAAAATGTCATGGCATGCATGACGCAGTTATGGTACATCAACAATACAGTATATGGAATTTGCAGTCAGTCATTCTTTAGAAAAGTGCATATTTACACTGCCCTCTAAAAAGTATTGGAACAGCGAAGCCCATCCATCCATCCAGCCAGTCATCTTCTATGCTGCTTATCCTCACTAGGGGTGTGACAGGACATTCCAAATGGTTGTACTGGCGATGGCTAAGGTTTGTGCAATGGTTCTAATTGACTTTCCATCTTCTCTCTGATCCACAATTGCTTGTTTTTCACCCATAGACAGCTCTCTGGTTTTCATGTTGTTTTCACCTCTAAATGAAGTCTACACAGGCAAAACCTATCCTACCCAACCTGAAACTGAGCGTAGACATTTGGTGCCATTTATTGATTGAATACGCAATGCAGTAGGACACACAACAGATCTGTCAGTCATATGTTCCAATATTTTTGCTAATATGAAAACTGGGCGGATCCAAACAAAAGGTGCATCCGATCCAGATGTAAAGACCTGGAAGTAAAAAGTGAAATCTTTCTCTCTAGTCCCATATTCAACTTTTGGTGTCAAACTCAAATGTTTTCAGTCAGGGGTTTTTTAGTGAAGGCCACTTAGTGAAAAATGGAAGGATGCAAGGGACACATTTTGTAAAGCAACACATGTAGATATGCTAAGAAGTTATATATATTTTTAAAAAAAAACTGTGCGGGGGGGGGGGGTCCAAATATATATCTTTTTAAATAATCCTTGTAAATTGTTTGTTTCTAATAATATTATGACTTTAAAAAAATAATGTATTTTTTCTTTAATATTTCACCTCTATGCTACTAAAAAGACATTATTTTTCCTCATAATATTACACGTTTATTCTCATAGAATTGCACTTTTTTTCTTGGTTGAATACAACTTTTTCCTCTTAATATTTTCATTTTAGTTTTATAAAATTAAAGCTGTTTTTTTCTGATAATAATATTCATATATATTCATATTCATATATATTCATAATATTTTGACTTTATTCTTGTAACATTACAGCTTTTTCCGCATCCTAAATTTCCCAAAATTACAACTTTATTTGTTGTTTTGTTTGTTTTTCATAATATTACACCTTTTAAAAAAGGTTGAAAAAATATTTGTTTAATATTTCAACTTTATCCTCCTAAAGTAATGTTATTTTTCCTCATATGACGTTATTCTTGTAAAGTTACAACATGTTCTTGTTAGATTACAACTTTTTTCTTTTAATATTTTCACTGTGTCATGTAAAATTACTGCAGATTTTTCCATTTTTGCTTTTTTTTTAGTTTTCTTGGTAAATTATATTTTTAGAATGTGGCGCGGGCCAATAAAAAAACAGCCCGCGGCCCGCACTTTGGACACCACGGGTCTATAGCAAAACTAAAGTAGTTGACCTCACTGCTGTACTTTTGGAGGATGTATTGTACATCCTACATACGTCTACATTTTGCAATGCACTGCGCTGCAGTGGTTTATAAACTACAACAGCAAAAATAAATACATTTGTTCAAGGAATACTTCTCTGTCAAAACCGAGCACTGTCATCTTTACCAAAGCAGAATCTGTGATAGAGTTGTTGTATCTTATTAGTTTGTGTGGGCGTGCATAATCCCCCAAAGTGGTCTTGTTGGTCTGTATTCATGAGGAGGCATACAGTGGGTACTACACAAATCCCTATGCAGGCTTACTGTGTCCAAAAAAATCCCAGAGCTACAGCTCTCCCCCTTTCCTGGCCTGCTCTTCACCCCCTTGACCCGCTCTTCTCCTCTCTTGCTCATTTCCTGTCATTCCCGGCTCTTATAATAAACTCCCTTTGAAACAACTCTACCTGCTTCCTGAGTCTTCTTTTGGTTAGAAAGCTGCAGAGTATAACAGTTAGAGCATCTCCTGATGTAGAAATGAGGAGGAGATCAAGGAAGGAAATACTCTGGAGTCCACGGAATGTCAGCCAGATGAACTCCTTTTTCGCTGCACCTTTTTGCCCATCAGCTGTATGTGTGTGTGTGTGTGCGTGTGTGTGTGTGTGTGTGTGTGTGTGTGTGTATTGTACTGTACACTTTGCATTCCTGCATGTGCAAATATGTCAGTGATGAGCTGATGTCTGGTCAGAGTTTGTACAGTAGATCCCCACTTTTCACAGGGGTTGCGTTCCATGCCTACCAGCAAATGGTGAAAATTGTCAAATAATAAAATACGCACCTAAAAATGTCTATTTTTAACACAAAAACCCTCCTACTAGCTTGACGTTGAGGTTCTCCTCCGATTTTGGATCACCATTTCATCATCTGTTGTGGGACTGCCTCCATATCACTCTGAAGCTGCTAGCGGTAGCACGAGGCTTTTGTGTCTCACAGCAACTATGGTTCATTCATGGACCTCTTGACAAAAAAAAGCATGAAGACATAAACATGAAAAATTTGTGGGCTTTGTTTTACCTGTATTATCGCATTTTGGCCCACTCATCTTTGCAGAATTGTTGTCATTCAGCCACATTGGATGGTTTTCCAGCATGAAGCGCCTTTTAAGGTCTTTTTAAGACTTCATTTTGTTTTTCTTCAGCCATTCAGAGGTGGACTGTTTTGGATCATTGTCCTACTGCAGAACTCAAGTTGGTTTCAGCTTGAGGTCACCAACAGTTGGCCGGACATTCTCCTTCAGGATTTTTTGGAAGACAGCAGAATTCATGCTTCCATTTAATCACAGCAAGTCTTCCAGGTCCTGAAACAGCAAAACAGCCCCAGACCATCACACTACCACCACCAGATTTTACTGTTGCCATGATGTTCTTTTTCTGAACGGCCAGATGTAATGGGACACACACCTTCCAAACAGTTAAACTTTTGTCTCGTCAGACCACAAAGTATTTTCCCAAAGGCCTTGGCATCAAGATGTTTTCTGGCAAAATTGAGACGAGCCTTAATGTTATTTTGTTTCAGCAGTGTTTTTTGTCTTGCAAGTCTGCCATGCAGGCCGTTTTTGCCCAGTGTCTTTCTTATGGTGGAGTCATGAACTCTGACCTTAACTGAGGCAAGTGACGCCTGCAGTTCTTTGGATGTTGTTGCGGGGTCTTTTGTGACCTCTTGGATGAGCCGTTGCTGTGCTTTTGGGGTAATTTTGGTTGGTCGGCCACTCCTGGGAAGGTTCACCACTGTTCCATTGCCCCCAAAGCTTTAGAAATGGCTTTATAACCTTTTCCAGACTGATAGATCTCAATTAATCTCAGTTAAGTTATGTATTAAAGGGGGACAATCACTTTTTAGGTAGGTAGGTTTGGACTTTTTTCTCCCTTAATAATAAAAACTTTCATTTAAAAACTGCATTTTGTGTTCAGTTGTGTTGTCATTGACTAATATTTAAATTTGTTTGATGATCGGAAACATTTAAGTGTGACAAACATGCAAAAAAATAAGAAATCAGGAAGGGGCAAACACTTTTTCACACCACTGTATACAATTGCATGCTGTCATTTATCTTTGTGTTCATAAAATACAGTAAAAATGGGCATATTTCAGACATAGTTGCAAGTGGTGATTAATCCTGACTGATTAATTTGTAAACTGTGATTACTCTGATTAAAAATTTTAATCATTGAATGAATGAGTTTTTTTCATGGAAAAATGTGCCTGTTTTTGGATTTTTCCAACCAAAATCTTCGAATTTGCCTGGCCGTGAATGCTGTGTCAGAGCTTGGTCCGCATTGCCAACAAAAAGTCTGATTTTTTCCAGTGAGAATTGGACTCTGCCAGGGCTGCCCTTTGCCACCAATTCTGTTCATTGCTTTTATGGACAAAATTTCTAGGCGCAGTTGAGGGGATCCAGTTTGGTGGCTGCAGGATTGAGTCTCTACTTTTTTAGATGATGTGGTCCTGCTGGCTTTATCGGGCCGGATCTTCAACTCTCACTGCATCGGTTCGCAACTGAGTGTGAAGCGGCTGGGATGAGAATCAGCACCTCCAAGTCTGAGTCTATGGTTCTCGCTCGGAAAAGGATGGCGTGCCATCTCCGGGTCGGGGATGAGATCCTGCCCCACGTGTAGGAGTTTAAGTTCCTTGGGGTCTTGTTCACGAGTGAGGGAAGGATGGAACGCGAGATTACAAGTCAGATTGGTGCGACATCTGCTGTGATGCAGACTTTGCATTGGTCCTTTGTGGTGAAGAGGGAGCTGACCCGAAAGGCAAAGCTCTCAATTCACCAGACGTTCCTACCCTCACCTATGGTCATTAACTTTGGGTACTGAGTGAAAGGACAAGATTGCAGGCAAAAGTGGCCAAAATGAGTTTTTTCCCGTAGGGTGACTAAGCTCGTCATCTGGGAGAAACTCGGAGTAGTACCGCTGCCCCCGCCTCATTAAGAGGAGCCAGATGAGGTAACTCGCGCATCTGGTCAGGACGCCTCCGTGGGGAGGTGTTCAGGGCACATCCGACCGGTAGGCGGCCTCGGGGAAGACCCAGGACACGTTGGAGAGACGATGTCTCTCAGCTGGCCTGGGAACACCTCGGCATCCGCCGGCAGGAGTTGGACGAAGTAGCCGGGGAGAGGGAAGTCTGGGCTTCCCTGCTAAGGCTGCTGCCCCTGCGACCCAAAAGGAATGCTAAATCGTGAATGTGCGGGGAGCCACTGTACTCTTCTTGAGCGTATGAAATGTATTAATGTGTAGAAAGCTTATTTTACAGCCTTATTGATTATGACATCCATCCATTTTCTATACCACTTCTCCTCATTAGGGTCGCGGGGGTATGCTGGAGCCTATCCCAGCTGACTTCAGGCGACAGATGGGGTACACCCTGGACTCGTCACCAGCCAATCGCAGGGCACATATACTGTAGACCAGGGGTCACCAACGTGGTGCCCGCGGGCACCAGGTAGCCCCCCACGACCACATGAGGTGCCCGCAAGCCTGCTTTTCATTCAGGTTTCCAGTTAATAATGAAAGAACAGTAGAAAGAAATGCATTGTGAAATACAAACTGTGGGTTGTGGACACCAGCATTTTGTTAATGCTCTGGTAAAACAAGCATATTCGCTTTGTTTGGGTTTAAAATAAGCTCTGAAAATAAATGTTACAAAAATGAGAAGCTCTTGGCCATTTTCATTTTGTAAAAGTAGCTCTCACAAGGAAAAACATTGGTGACCCCTGCTGTAGACAAACCACCATTCACACTCACGGACAATTTAGAGTCGCCAATTAACCTAACATGCATGTTTTTTGGTTGTGGGAGGAAACCGGAGTACCCGGAGAAAACCCACACGCACACGGGGAGAACATGCAAACTCCACACAGAAATGCCCAAGGGGAGAACCAAACCCAGGTCTTCCCGATCTCCAGACTGTGACTGTGTGGCCAACATGCTAACCACTAGACCACCGTGCGGCCCTGATTATGACATGTTCTGATCAGAACTTTGATTCTGGTAATGGTGTGATGGGGTGATACTTTTACTGGTAATTTGTGCTCTTCTAGGCGGTGTGAGGCTCTTTTTTGAGTTTGGTTCCCATGAAGTATCTGAAGAGCATTCAGGCAAAACACACACACACACATAAGCACACGCCCATGAACGTACTCTACCAAATTCAAGCATATTGTTTATGTTCCTCTCAAAATATTGGTGCCAAGACTTCTCCCTGTGCCGTCATTCCAGAGTGCACATCTGAAGCTATGAAGCAGTCCAATATATTGTGGCAAACTGTGCTTTTAAATCATTGCTTTGCTGTCAGATGTGCTGCATTCAGGTAAGATCAAGCAAAGCCGGCAAAGGTAAACGACAGCTGTGTACCTTATGCTGATAGCACCTTAAATGTTTCCGTCTTTAAATGCCAAACATTGCAGTCTCGCACGCAGAATAAATCATCATTCAGTGCAAGGTTAAGAAAAGGACACATTCCTGCTTGGCAAATATGTAAGTGCAAAGTGGAATTCACAGGAAAATACACTTTGCTGTAAAGTTTTCAGCAGATCAGGTTGTGCAAATATGCAAATGTAACATTGTCGGGGAAGAAAAATGTGAAAGAATGTTGGGTGAAGGAAACTGTAGATTGGGGCCAAACCAAGTCTGTTTACACCCAGACCCTGTGAGCCAGAAGCTAGAACTGTCCAATCTCAAATCCCAACACTTGTGTGTTCTTAAGGGGAAAGTACATCATGTTTTGAGAACCATTTCATGTTGTGTTTCAACCAGCAATGCACTTGACTATTAAGTCGACAGCTGAGTGTGTCACTGCTATCATTAATTCATGCATGCCTGTTATCACAGCATTAACTGCTCTTCTTGGCATAGGCAGAATGTGTGAAGAACCAATCATTACATGACATTACTGCAATCGACATAATCAAACTGAACTGCATTAAGCATAGCTGAGCTAAATCTTCATTTTTCAGCATACCAAGCGGGAATGGGCAAATGGAGAATGAATTATCACAAAATTAGATGTTTTCTTCTTCGTGGCAGAAACATATCCCAAAAATCTTCCCTTTCCACAATTAAATGTTGATTCCAAGGGGGGAATAAGCTGGGGTATAGCCAAGCTACATGTCTTCACATTCAAATGAACAAGTCAACTGCAACAAAAATAACTAGTAACACATGCGTCAAAGGTGCCGAAGCCTGGAAGCATCCATGTTCCCTCCCCTTCCTTGCTGCTTCACTCTCCCTCCCCTCCCCATGTAGGATTCTCTCTGGCTGAAGTCAGCTATAAGTTGACTGACACTTGTTATTGTTTGTGTATGTAAATGTGTGTTCCGGAAAATTGTAATATGCCTCATGACCGCACATGCTGACTCTCACCCCCTTGATTCGTAGAAACTCGCACATGCGCAACAAGTCTCCACCCCCGGTGAATTGGATACTCGATTCACGCAGCGCGCATGTGCGATTTTCGAAAGAATCTGCACTCCTGAGTCAGTGAAACTCGAGACTTTGTCGCGCACCCGTACATGAAGCAGAAAAAGATGTAGTCTTCATCAATCCGTGGGTCACTGAAACCTTGTCTTCGTCGAATCTTCATCACTCCAAACTTGAGTCTTCGTCTATCACCAGTGAGTCAGTGAGTGAGTCATTGTCAACCCATGAATCAGTGAAACTTGGGCCTTCATTGAGCGCTCATGAATCGGTGAACCTCAATTATTGTTAACTCATGAGTCGGTAAAACTGGAGCCTTTGTCGAGCACTCGTGAATCAGGCAACTCCTGCCTTCACCTACCCGTGAGTCAGTGGAATTCAAGTCTTCGTCGAGCAAGATCCATGAAAATTGAGTCTTTGAGTATCCTTCACTCAGTGAGACCCAAGCCTTCATCACATCATATCATGAGTCTTGAGTTTTCGTCAAGCACCCGTGAGTCAGTAAAACTTGAGTCTTCGTCGAGAACCCGTGAGTCAGCAAAACTCGCACCTTGTTCAACCCATGAATCAGTTAAACATGAGTCTTCATTGAGCACTCGTGGATCAGCAAAGCTCGAGTCTTCATCAACTCATGAGTCATTGAAACTCAATTCTTTGACAAGCTGTGAATTGAGTCTTTGCCAAGCACTCGTAAATGAGCGTACGCAAGGCTTCATCAACCCTTAATCGATGAAAATTGAGTCTTCTTCGAGCAACCTTTAATCATGTGAAACATAACTCTTAATCACATCCCCCCATGAGTCAGTGAATCTTGAGTTTGTCGAGCACCCGTGAGTCAGTGAAACTCGCTTCTCCTTCTACGCATGAATCAGTGAAACTTGAGTCTTCATTGAGTACCCGTGAATCAGTGAACCTCAACCTTTGTAAACGCATGAGTCATTGAAACTCGAGTCTTCGCTGACCACACGTGAGTGAGCGAAACTTGAGTCTTCGTCGAGAACCCATGAGTCAGCAAACCCGCATCTTGTTCAACCCATGAATCAGTGAAACCTGAGTCTTCATTGAGCACTCGTGAATCAGCCAAGCTTGAGTCTTCATCAATCCATGAGTCAGTGAAACTCAATTCTTTGACAATCCGTGAATTGAGTCTTTGCCAAGCACTCGGAGATCAGTGAATGCCCGTGAGTCAATGAAACTGGAATCTTCGCCGAGCACCCGTGAGTCAGTGAAACTTGAGTCTTCATTAAATCAGCTCGCGGGAAAAGCTATAATGTTACCAGAATG
Source organism: Dunckerocampus dactyliophorus (assembly GCF_027744805.1). NCBI lineage: Eukaryota > Metazoa > Chordata > Actinopteri > Syngnathiformes > Syngnathidae > Dunckerocampus > Dunckerocampus dactyliophorus. The sequence continues at coordinate 4,436,682 of NC_072820.1, forward strand.
AAGTCAAAATATGGTTTCATCCAAGTCATCATTTACAAGAAGAAAGTTGAAACAGTTCATTCATTTTCTTTGCCGTTTTTCCTCACAAGGGTTGAGGGGGTGGTGGTGCTGGTGGCCTATCCCAGCTGACTTTGGGTGAGAGGCGGGGTACACCCTGGACTGGTCGCCAGCCAGTCGCAGGGCACATATAGACAAACAACCACTCACACTAACATTCATGAGATGCCTCAATGGCGATACGAACCCAGATCTTCCAGATCTCTCACTCACTGTCTCACTGCAAGACATTTATAAATCTAGAGTCCTACGCAGAACACACAACCTCATCAAGGACAGCACACATCCACAACACTCATTATTCACACTCCTACCGTCAGGCAGACGCTACAGGAGTTTGTAGTCCAGGACCACAAGGCAACCAGCTTTTACCCATAGGCCATCAGGCTTCTCAACAAAGCACTCACACACGCCGCACGCAACACACGCACACACTCATAGCACTTTATTTATTTATTTGTATTATTTATCTGTATTAATGTCTCTTCTGTTGTTGTTGCTTAATTTATTGGTTCATATGTTTCTTATGTTCTTATTCTTTTTCTCGTGTTTTCTGTCTTTTCTTGGGAGAATGAACAGAATAAGAATTTCATTGCATAGTATAACTGCCTGTTTTACTATGCATATGACAATAAAACTCTCGAATCTTGAATCTTGAATCTCGTGACTGTGTGGCCAACATGCTAACCACTAGGCCACCATGCGGCCCTTTAAATAAAATAATTAAATAAAAAAAAAAATATATATATATATATATATATATATATATATATATATATATATATATATATATATAATATAAAAATGAAATAATACAAATAAAGTCATAAATATTGAGAAGAAAAAAGTCTGAACAAAATAAAGATGTAATTTTTGGAAAATTCGTTTGGGGAAGAAGTTATAATATTATGGGAATAAAGTCAAAATATTATCAGAAGAAAGTCGCAATATTACAAGAAGAAAACTGTGAAATATCATTTCAGAAAAAAAGTTGAAATCTTTAGAAAATAAAAAAAAAACAGCAAAAATGGGAAAAGAAGAGCACAGACCAAAGTTCATGCTAATAATAGGCTTTTTCATCCAAATCACAAAACTGAGATGCCGTTGCATCCTCATTTTTCACCCTGTGGCCCTCGGTGGAAAAAGTTTGGACACCCCTGGGGTACGGCTGAAGAGCAGATTGTTGAGGAGGGGTGCTGAGCGATCACAGGACAGAGAGCTTGTTTGGTTCTCTGGCCGCTAATGAGACATGCGTGACGCCGGATTAGCCCGCAGGAACATTCCCAGGTCAAAGCTTCCTGTGTGTGTTGTTTGTGTGTCATTGAGAAGGGAGAGATCACAATAATGTTCTGTGTTCGCCTACACCATCACATGATACCGCCTGCCTTCACACTTAAATCAATCACACACAAACACATCAGCCACAATAACAGGCAGCACTAAAACACTTTATGCAGACTATATTTATTGTAAAAAGATAGATCGTCTTGTTTCTTGTCCAACCAATTTATGGTGAACAAGTCGGATTAAAATGTGGCGATAAAACACATGAGATCGGGCTCAATAGTGAACAGGATAATACAAAAGCAGAATGCTCTCACAGCTGTAATCACACATCAGTAGTTCAGTCACAAGAGAAACAACCTAATGGCATACATGTAACAGGGGATTAAAAATGACATCAAGACAAAATATAGCAAAATACATGAAGAAAAGCAGTCCATGCAGTGCAGACTGAATGCTTTAAAGTCATTGTCACCATCCAGGCTGCAAACCAGATCAGTCGGGATAATAATTCTACAATGATATCGTTTGGTGAGTCCACACTGGCTGTGTATCTTTTAAGTATGCTTGAGTTCATTGCTTTTAGGGAGAATGTTGTTTTGAAGTGTTCTGTTTTTTTGTTGTTGTTTTTGCTAGAGTTGGCACAGATGGGGAAGAAAAAGTATAGAGGATATGGTACAGGGGTCCTTAATTACATTAGTCCAAGGGCCAGAATTTTTCCGGGCAGACACTGTGAGAGCCAGATGGTATTGTTAAAAAAAAAAAATTAAAAAAACAATGGAGATATTATGTTATATACTGTATACAATGGAACTTCCGTTAGCGCACATTTTTGCCTCAGTTTGCGTACATTTTCCGGTCAGCCTACAAAATGCCGCACATCTTGTCGTGTCATTAATACGCTGCGTGAGTGCAGCTGTGTTCTTAACGTATTTCTACCACACAATGTCCTCCCTTGTTAGTAGCTTGCTAATACGTGAAAACAGGAATCTCTGTGATCCATTTATGATGTCATCAGCAGCTGACTCTGTAGTTCTTTGCTCACAAGCGCGGTTTCGCCACAAATGCCAAAAATGTTAACACAAAACACATTTTTATGGGTTTCCAATTATAATTTTACATGCATCGGCCCGTTGTAGTGAAGAGGGAGCTGAGCCGACCTACGTTCCTACCCTCACTTATGGTCAAGAGCTTTGGGTGGTCTTTAACGAAGGTAAAAGTAACCATGTTTGTAAGTATTTATATACATTTTGCATTGTTTTCTGCATGTAAAACTATAATTATAAAACCAAAATCTAGGGATGTCCGATAATATCGGCCCACCAATATTATTGGACCGATATTGGCATGAAAATGTATCTGTCCGTATCGGTATAATGAAACCCGATAATAAACATATTGCTGTATATAGGGCTTTGAGCTCCTGTATTTTCCGGCACGCAAATGACCTCATCAAACTGCCTCTCAAGCATGTAAACAACCGTGAGTGGCTAGTACCAAACTAGCTTGCTCTGTCCATTCCATCCATCCATTCCTATGCCGCTTATCCTCACTAGTAGGAATGTTACAATTCCCGGAACTAAGCGGCGGTAAAATCTGACACTGTGGGTGCGCGCTTGATTAGGAGAGTCCTTGGAGATGTCCGTGAAAATGTTGCTTTTTCATATGATCTCGGGTGTATTTTCATTCGTATACATGTTTGTTAGGTAGATTACTTCTTCCCCTTCAATTTCTTATCGGATTTGTACTGAGTGCTCGACTCATACGACGGCTTTGAATGTTAAGTCCAACTTTAAGCCTTTCAAACTCATGGATCGGAGCTTCAGGACAAGATGAAAGTTACTTGTATGTAGGATATAAATTTACTTAAATATCAATCTACTCTGTTGACTTTTAAAACAAACGTCAAAGCCTAAGCGTTGTTTACAGCCATGTTGACGGGCTAATCGGCGATGCTGTATCCATTAGCTTTACAATAGACATGTGTTAATTCCACCACAGGAGATATGTGTGTTCCACATATCGGTATCGGCTGATATCGGTATCGGAAATTGAGAGTTGGACAATATCGACATATGGGCAAAAAAGCCAATATCGGACATCCCTACTAAAAACGTTTTTTGTGTTAACATTTTTGGCTTTCTGTAACGGATTCATTGGGTTAGAGTCGGGCCTTCTGGAACAGATTAACGAGGCTAACCAAGGTTCCACTGTGTTTATACACCATAAATGCCCCGCCCGTCAATAATCAGGAGGGATCGGGGACGAAATGTGTCAAAGTTCTAATGTTTCGTCTGAAAGTGCCTCCGCAGGTTATATTCCTTCGACACAGCGTTTACTTTGGCACAAAGTAAATTAGAAATGTCTAACTACGGATATTGGCATGAAAATGTAACATCGGTCAATATCGGTATCGGGTTTTTTCCCTATAATGAAAACCCATATGGCCCTTTAAGCACCACTAGCAACATTGCCGTCGCCATGACAGTCAACACGCAGCATAGACTTGAGACGATGCTTTGGTTCACCGTGTTCGGGGTGGCAGGACGTGGTGGGCTGTCAAAACACCGCTAATGGTGGGCGGGGTAGCTCGTAGACATATGCACATAGATGCCGCATCGAGTGCTGAGCCGTACGCCAACGTCACCACCATATTGGATTTGAGCGGAGAAGGTGACTCATTCATGTGCTGCAAACCAAATCCCAGGGAATTACATTTCACAGGTGAGACTTAACAGTTAGTATTTGGCCCATAGACTGCATGATTTGACCATTATAACGTCGTTTTGAGAGCATAATTTGCCGACGCTGCGGAAAACACTGCATTCCCGCACGCTATTCATTCATTCATATGTCTATGGGGTAGCGGGAATGTGAAAAAACGCAGAAATAGCGGCAGGCGGACGCTCACGTGAGGTGTTGTTTACAGCCATGTTGAGAAGCTAATCGCTGATGCTGTATCCATTAGCCTCACAACAGACATGTGTTCATTACACAAGGGGAGATATGTGAAGTTACACATATCAGCCTCGGTATCAGTTGATATCGGAATTGGAAATTGAGAGTTGGACAATATCGGCATATCGGATATCGGCAAAAAAGCCGATATCGGACATCCCTAAAATGAACACATCGTCTTCTCCACTGTATTTGTGGTAAATGCGGTGGCTGTTAAAAGTCCCAATTTTCAGTATCTACTATTTTCTTTAGAGTTGATATTAAATGCGAGCCTTGTGACGCGTACGCTTCGCTGTCGCCCCCTGCAGAGTGGAGGAAGCACTGCATGAACGAGCACTTCTCTCGTTAGACCAGCGGTCTCGATTATTTTCTGTCATGCCCCCCTCCAGGGGACAGAATTTTTTTTCTGCGTACAAGCTTTCTGATTATCAAAATAGACTTAAAAAACAACTTCCAAGTTAAGTTTACTCACGGCCCCCTGGGGGGCTGGCACCACTATTTGAGAAACACTGCGTCAGACTGAACGCTAGGCATTGCTTGGGTGATGTCTGGTGGGCCTGTGGGCCGCCTGTTGAGGACCCCTGATATCCTACCATGCAACTATGAAGTCATTTTGTACAACCCCGCTGCTGTTTCTTTATTATCTTTATCTACTTACCTACGGAGGTCCTCCCTTGTGTCTGACTTTCCATCTCCTAATACTGTATTCATCGACGTCCTTAGAACAACTCCTTGTCTTCCCCCTCACATTCTTTGAAAGAAACATTGTGCAGACTTTGTTCTGGGTTAGAATGAGTCAGATGTATGCATCCTTACTGCTGATATCTTCTTCTGCAGTGTATATACAGTATATAGAGGGGCCTGAAGTTAGAAGCGTATTCCCGGGCACTTTTTTGAAGATGTTGTGGGTGACGCCTGAGCCTCAAACGTGGTAATTCTTCTTCCTTTTTCCTTTCATGGGTAGCTCACAATCCTCATGCTGTAGTAGACTTGTTGGTCATGCGGGAGTTGCTCTGGTCAGATGCTCGTTCTGTGACCTTCAGCTTAAGGCATGACTGCTTCTCGTCCATCATCAGCATCTCGGCGGGCAGGCACCAGCAACACAGACAGGACTGGGAGAACGTAATGAGAGGGAATGTAAATCCAAACAAGACATTTTCGCATTTATCTGCTGGGTTTCACGTGAGGTCACATTCGCTGTCCTTGCATGTGGAAATAATTCAAATGTGTACTTCGGAAAATGTTACGACTAAGGTCTTCCTGATCTCCTGACCGTGTGGCCAACATGCTAACCACTCAGCCACCGTGCGGCCCCCTCATGAAAATGTGAAACGCAGAAAGAATTGCCTCAGAAACAGAAAACGATCAATTTGTCATTTCCTCATACTGCTTCAGCTAAATTAGTGGTGCCGCCCGGGGGCCGTTTGCGGCCAGTGGCTGTTTTTTTTATTGGCCCGCAGCACATCGTAAAAATAGAATTTAACAATAAAACTAAAAAAAACAGCAGAAATGAAAAAAAAGTTGTAATTATACAAGAATAAAGTCAAAATGTTAAAAGAAAAAAGTTGTATGCTAACGAGAAACATTTTACAAGAATTTACTTGTAATATTAAGAGTTAAAATAATGTCATTTTATTTGCAAAGAGTTGAAATATAAAACAAATATGGTGTTTTTTTAAAAGTTGTAATATTATTTAAAACAAAAGTATTTTGTTTTTGGAAAAATTTCCAGCATGAAGCGCCTTTTTAAGGTCATGCCACAGCATCTCAATAGGATTCAGGTCAGGACTTTGACTAGGCCACTCCAAAGTCTTCATTTTGTTTTTCTTCAGCCATTCAGAGGTGGACTTGCTGGTGTGTTTTGGATCATTGTCCTGCTGCAGAACCCAAGTTGGTTTCAGCTTGAGGTCACCAACAGATGGCCGGACATTCTCCTTCAGGGTTTTTTGGTAGACAGCAGAATTCATGGTTCCATTTATCACAACAAGTCTTCCAGGTCCTGAAGCAGCAAAACATCCCCAGACCATCACACTACCACCACCATATTTTACTGTTGGTATGATATTCTTTTTCTGAAATGCGGCCAGATGTAAAGGGACACACAGCTTCCAAAAAGTTCAACTTTTGTCGTTTCACACCACAGAGTATTTTCCCAAAGGTCTTGGGGATCATCAAGATGTTTTCTGACAAAATTGTTCAAAAAATGTTCAGCAGTGGTTTTGGTCTTGGAACTCTGACATGCAGGCTGTTTTTGCCCAGCGTCTTTCTTAAAGTGGAGTCATAAACACTGACCTTAACTGAGGCAAGTGAGGCCTGCAGTTCTTTGGATGCTGCGGTGGGGTCTTTTGTGACCTCTTGGATGAGTTGTCGCTGCGCTCTTGGGGTCAATTTGGTTGGCTGGCCACTCCTGGGAAGGTTCACCACTGTTCCGTGTTTTCACCATTTGTGGATAATGGCTCTCACTGTGGTCGGCTGGAGTCCCAAAGCTTTAGAAATGGCTTTATAACCTTTTCCAGACTGATAGATTGCAATTAATCTCAGTTACGTTATGTTTTAATGGGTGGGGGGCAATCACTTTTTCACACAGGGCCATGTAGGTTTGGATTTTTTCTCTCCTAATAATAAAAAGTTAAATTTAAAAACTGCATTTTGTTGTGTTGTCGTTGACTAATATTTAAATTTGTTTGATGATCTGAAACATTTAAGTGTGACAAACATGCAAAAAAAAAGAAAAATCAGGAAGGGGGCAAACACCTTTTCACACAACGGCTGTGGTGGCTGTGATCTAAATGTTTCAACTGTAGAAATGCCCAATTATTAAGATTACATCACGATTAGATCTGTTGAAAACAAAGAAAACAAAACAGAAAAGCAGCATATAAAAGAGGGGGAAAAGTCTGCACCACGTATTGGAATTTGTGAAGCAATCGCCGTGTTGACACATGCCCGCCTCACTGCCTCACTATGTTGGCTCAAAGGTGGGCAGGCGAGGTGTTCCTGCCACCCCATGATGGTTTTCTGCCAGGAAGAATATCCTCTATGGAGGACGGTGAAGTGTGGCGGGGTCTGCGGCTTCTAGCAGCCTGGAAATAGTGCGTAAAATCCATCTGGTGAGCGGGCACCATCACCCTGGAAGCCCGGGGGCTTGGCTGTGGCGCTTACACTTTGTGAAACAGTACTGATTTGGTGTATGAACGCAAATAGACATGTTCATTTTCATCTGCTACATTGATGTATGACGCGGAAGATACGCTTTGACTGCTGTTCAACCGTCTGGCCTTCATGCAACACACCATGCACACTCAATTTCTGTGGGATGCACTGTTATTCGCTTTAATCTGCCAAATATTGTAAAACCATACCGAGCACGTAAGCGGGCATAGCCAGTGTGTGCCTGACGGAAGTGACGCGAATGCCTCCTGGTAATGTGGTTGAAACCCAGCAATTCAGTATATCTCACTTTACGACACACACAACTCTGTGATTAAGCTGCAACTTACCCTGAAGCAATTTTTAAAGCGCTTGCTGACCATGTAGAGGGCAATGGGGTTGATGCAGGAGTTGACGGACGCCATGTTGATGCCGATGTAGTCTAACACTAAAAAGAAGCTGGAAATAGCGGATAAATGTACGTCATTAATACTGCACTTGCATCAAATGTTATTGCCCTTTATGCACTTCGTTACATACCTGAGCAGCTCACAGCGGTTTGGATCTTTCTCGTCATAGATGGTGAGTTTTAGAATACGGCTGAGGTGGAGAGGGAGCCAGCACAGAGCAAAGACCAGAACCAGGCAGAACACCGTCTTTGCCACCTCTCGTCGCTGCACACAAACACACATGCATCACTACGCTGACCGACGATGCCGCCTTTCTGGCACAGATGAGTCCCCTGGGGAAGTTTTTGTTACACAATAATAACTCATCTTGTTTTCATAGAGAAATAAGATTTGATGATGAAAAGTGGAAGTCTCATGTTTGGCTGGATGAAAAGTATAACAGGACATAATTGGATTTATTAATGGGACACACTTGATGGTCTGGTTCTGAGGAAAAAAAGCCTTATTTTTTTTAGCAGTGCTAAAGTGGGTTTTCATTTGGTTTGGTTTGTTATGTCCTACTTAGCTTGTCATGTTTACTTAGTTATGTTAGCCCCATTTTTTGTTTTAGTATCATCTGTTATGCTGTTATCGTTTCTATTTTAGTAAACGGCAGAGGTGGGAGCAAGTCAGTCAGTATTTAATCTCAAGTCTCGAGTAAGTCTCAAGTAAAGACGTGCAAGTCCAAGTCAAATCGAGAAAAGACAGGGTGGGAACAGGAGCACATTTTGCTCACCACACTCACTGAAAATCTCAAGTCAGCGGACTAAAGTCCAATTCAAGTCCCGAGTCATTGATGTCAAAGTCCAAGTTGATTTGCAAGTCTTTGATGATATTGTCAAGTCGAGTCCAAAGTCATCAAAACTGCGATTTGCGTCTGACTCGAGTCCAAGTCGCATGACTCGAGTCCACACTTCTGGGATGCAGTTTTGTTTTTAATCCGTGCCAAAACGTCTGACAAAAATCGAAACGTGCAAAAATTGAAGCAATCTTTCCCATAGGAGAAATATAAATCCATTCCCACAATAATTTAGTGAATTTATTCTTAGAACATTCAAGCTTTTTCTGCAAACAAATTTTCTTTATTTGTTGTTTTGTTTGTCTGTCATAATATTACTGCTTAAAAAAATGTCTATAATATTTAACCTTGATGCTACTAAAATGACTTTATTTTTCCTCATAACATGACATAGTTCTCCTAAAGCTATGACTTTTTCTCCTTATATTACAAGGTTTATATTCTTTATTCTTGTAAAATTACTGCAGATTTTTCCATTTTTGCTGCAGTTTTTTTTGTAAGTGTTCTCATTAAATTATATTTTTAGAATGTGTTGCAGGCCAATTAAAAAAAACAGGCGCGGGCAGCAAATGGCCCCCGGGCTGCACATTGTACACCACTGACTCAGCAGCACCTCTGCTGGTTACAACCGAGAAGTGCACTCCATTATGCCTCAGTTGCTTTTAATTACAGTGTTCTCTCGCTCTATTGCGGGTCACCTTTTGTGGGTTCGCTGTTTCGCTGAATTTTTTTTGTGCTACTTTTTCTTATTACAGCGTAGCTGTTCCAGGCCGAGCCTGGCCCTTTAAGTTTGTGGGAAGTTGAGTGTCTCTCTCTTGTCTGCACCGCCCATTGTTTTCTGCATCCTGATTGGCTGTAGACCATTGTCAGTCAATCTCCTTCGTACCGCCCTGCCGTGTTTCCTGTGTCCTTGCTAGCTTGCTCTCTTGCTGGCTTGTAAATGAATCTTCGGTTCGAAGGAGGAGGACTGCAACAGGCGTGGAATACACGTGAGTGACTTAATAAGTTCTTGTGTCCGACCTGTAGGTTGATCCTTAAAATTCAAACGAAGGTTTGAACTTTTTTGAGAGTGTTTAAACAAGAGAGAAAAGACAGAAAATGTAATTGCCTGTCTGAGAAACGTGTATAAAGTGTATGCTGAGGGCTTTTACAGCCTTAAAACATAAGCAGTCATGGAATAAATGATTAGACCATTCTTGCTCCTTCAGTTTATCAATCCATTTTAATGCCTGGTACAACTAAAGGTACATTTGTTTGGACAGATATAAAGATGATAACAAATATAGATCATAAGAGTTGAATTTAAGAGCTGATATCCAGCAACTTCCATGGTTTTTTTGATGATAACCAAAATCACTTAAGTTGTTACATTTATAGCTATAGCATTGCACTGCCAAAAAATGTAACTCTTGTGAGCTAGTTTTGTTGTCATTGTTATATTTGTCCAAACAAAGGTACCTTTAGTTGTATCGGGCATTAAAATGAACAAGAAACTGAAGAAACAAGGGTGGTCTAATGCTTTTTTCCATGACTGTAGAATCATTGTAGAAATATGAAGGTGGCTACTTCGTGGATTTCACTTATTGCGGGCTATTTTGGGAACCTATCCCCCGCGATAAACGAGGCAACACTGTAATCCACAATCCCTTCCACAACATCAACCTCATCCTGTACATCTTAATCGATGAAAAGCCACCCGGCAGCCAGCAGCCAGTTGAACAGAATAAGGTGCAAACCTGTTTGAGGTGGTCACTGAGCGCTATTTGAACCCCATTCTTCTTCCTCAGCATCTCGCAGGTCATCAGGGTGTAGAAAATGGCAGTGCAGGCCAACGGTAGACAGAAATATGCGCTGAACAGCCACCAGTCCTTCACTGATTTATAAAACTAGGAAGAATAAAGTAGATCATCAGCATGGCATCGTGAAGAAACACCGGAATCATTGCCTCTCTGACGCTGGGCGTGACTCAAAGACACTCCATTTGACAATTCATTTCTGATATAAACTCAGTGGAAAAGTTTAGTATTGATATTTCAAGCGATATCAGACACAGTTGAACAGTGTTTCAAGCCAGCAAAGAGAGTGATTGCTTCTGAGATGCATCGCTTCATTTTCCCTCAACTCTCTTTAACCTCGCTCTAACCAGGAAGTCGTCCCAGTGTGAGAGCACGCGGGACGGCTTTGTACGCCACCCGGCGCATCTGCATGTGTCGTGTGTCTCCGTGTGTATTATTCAATGTGCCCGTGCAGTTCAACCGCGCGCACAGCTGTGTCAACAGACCGCTCGTCCGCATTGAATTACGTGGCCGCGAGCTCACCCTCATAAAGTCGGTTTTCTGCATGGGATGCAACAAGCAGATCCTCAGCTGTTCGCCTTTGTAGTCCATGGTGATCATGTCAAAAGCGATGGCCTCGGGCACGGCCAGGATAATGGACAATATCCAGATGAGTGCGATTTCGATAGCCATCCACTTTGGAACGCCAATCCCTTTGATTCGGCTCCACGAGGCCACAGCACGATACCTGAAGGACGATCACATGAGTGAGGCAAGCTGACGGAGAACAAGAAGGCCTTTTGTATGTGCTGGGCTTAGAAGATACTCAGTGGAAGCAGTTTAAATGCAGCCTTGACGCTTTTCTGTGCTAAAGTTCAGATTTCTAGCTTCTTATAGAGTCGACGTGCTCACGCTTTTTCAGCCTGAAAGCTACTTTTAAAATCGCCATGTCCCAAATATCTACCTCCTAGTATAAACACAGGGGATATGTATTTAGTATATTTATAAATATCACTGTTTATGTACATCTACCTCTCATTGTAAAGCCTATTACATACAGTGGTGTGAAAAAGTGTTTGCCCCCTTTCCTGATTTCTTATTTGTCATACTTAAATGTTTTAGATCATCAAACAAATTCCAATATTAGTCAATGACAACACAGCCGAACACAGAATGTGTTATTATTTATAAACATCAAGTATTCAAACGCCATCCGTGGCCTGTCATCTCCTCCTTACAGTCAGTTTGTAAACATACGGACCGTCTCTCAGAAAGTAACACGAGGGGCCGTATTGATTGTGTTTTTCCTCTACGGAAAAGCGCTTTTAGTCAGAGTGCCTTTTCAGCCACAGCTGCACAGGAGTGGAACTCTCTCCCCCAGAACATTAGCGAACTGAGCTCATACACTTTGTCAAAGAAACATCTAAAAAACTGGTTCGTAACAGAGTCGCACGGTGGCCGAGTGGTTAGCATGCTGGCCACACAGTCAGGAGATCGGGAAGATGTGGGTTTGAATCTCCGCTTGGGCATCTGTGTGGAGTTTGCATGTTCTTCCCGTGCGTGCGTGGGTTTTCTCCGGGTACTCCGGTTTCCTCCCACATCCAAAAACATGCATGTTAGGTTAATTGGAGACTCTAAATTGTCCATAGGTATGAATGTGATTGTGAACGGTTGTTTGTCTGTATGTGCCCTCCAGGGTGTACCACGCCTCTCGCCCGAAGTCAGCTCCAGCATACCCCCGTCACCCAAATTAAGATAAACGGCATAGAAAATGGATGGATGGTTCATAACACATCATTCATGTAATCACCAGTGCTAACACTAATAGTACAGCGCAAGTCTTTTCATGTTATCCCACTTGTGTCTCCGTCGACTTGGTTTATGTTTTTGTATGTATTTTGGGTGTTTTAAGTGTTTTTGAAAATGTGTTGGTCATTTTATCCAATGTTTTATAAAAGGTCAAAGGTCAGTTTTGTATGTACAACAGGGTTTGTGTAGTTTCATCAATTTTTTTTTTTACTAAACTTTTATATTTGCATTGTTCTGTTTATAATCCTTTTAGGGAGGCAATTTTTAAACGTCTGTCCAGGAACAACAGATGAAAAATAGCCTTTGGCTAATTCTGGTGCATTTGCTGCAGTGCTATTGAATGTACACTGTCCGTGTCAAATAAACCATCCATCCGTCCATCCATCCATTTTCTATACCGCTTCTCCTCATTAGGGGGGGTATGCTGGAGCCCTTCCCAGCTGACTTTGGGCGAAAACCGGAAACCAGAGTACCCAGAGAAGACCCACACATGCACGGGGAGAACATGCAAACTGACATTCGAACCCAGGTCTTCCCGATCTCCTGACTGTGACTGTGTGGCCAACATGCTAACCACTAGACCACCGTGCGGCCCCTCAAATAAACCAATAAAATAAAAATAAAATATTAAGGGACTAAAAAAAAAAAAATCCAAACCACATTGCGCTGTGTGAAAAAGTGAATTGTAAGTAGTTCATGGTGTTATACATTGTCATGTTGATGTAAAACAACCCTTTTTTGTGTTGTTTTTTGTAGTTGTTTAGATGTTTGAGCTGTCACAAAAGCCCAAAATATTTGTGTCAAAGTGAAAGTTATGCTTGAAATGTATCTTTTGGGGAAAAAAGCTGTTTTTCTCTCTTTTTTGTTGAGAACTGATGTTTTCCTGAAACTTATCTATGTTCTACCGCTAAAGAACGGAAAACGGTAGACACAAACTTTCTTTTCTGATGAAAGACAAGAGTCTAATCTTTGCTTTATTTAGCCATAGAAAACAGTATTCTGATTGCCTTGAAAAATCATTAAAAATAATGTAAAATGGCCAGTATTGGAGGGGGTGTCTTTTGAAAAATGGCTGGGATTGAATGAGTTCACAATAAAAAGTTTCATCCAAAAATTGCATTTTGTGTTCAGTTATGTTGTCATTGACTAATATTAAAATTTTTGATGATCTCAAACATTTAAGTGTGACAAATATGCAAAACCAATAAGAAATCAGGAAGGGGGCATACACTTTTTCACACCACTGTATAGAAAATGTAACCAGGTCACATGAACACGATGATTAGTATTTCACATTCACAGTTTCAAAGTTTACAGGTCATCAAAATAGTTGCTGTCTTTCAGTAATTAAAAATGTTCTTGAATATGGGAATACGTATTTACACGTAATCCCTCGATAGTTCTGTACATAACCTCAGTAGTATGTCAAAATAGCTACGTGGCGTTCATTGTACGCACAGTTCATGTTACGTCCAGTTCGCATTTGCTCTCAAACATTACAGATATTCAAGAAATGAAAATGATTGTGCAAAGGAGAAGTCAAGGCAACATATTTAAAAGGTTTCAGCAATGGGCACATTTTCCGTTCAGTCATGGAATAATGTGTAGAAAATACACATTTGGAAATTGGAGTTCAGCACAGCCGTCAAGCAATTGACTTTTTTTGCAAAGATAAAGATGAAAGATGAACGTTGCATTTCCGTGCGTTCGTCTGTCCACCACTTCATCTGTGCTGCAGAGAAGCAGCAGCGAATCAGGAAGGGAGCTGAATGTCAGCTGACTGATGTCATATGACATCTACAAAGTGACGTTTACGACGTGGGTGACACGTGCGATCGACCCGCACTACCTTCACGTCACAAGGGTCGATCGCGATCGACGTAAGGAGTCATTTGTCATCAGTCCCTAAATACACGGGGGTGGATTTTAATTGGCCAGTCTGCTATATGCTGAGTGCCAACATGTCAAACGCACCTTGTGAATGAATTATCAGTACAGTCACACTTCAGTTTTGTACGCCACAGTTTTTGGATGATTCATTTGTAACGAACTAGTGCGTTTGCCCTGTACTGTATTGTTACGCGAAATCAAGTGCCCAAGCGAAGCACCCTACGCGTTGCTGACTCACTGTCGGTGCATTGTTTTATTGAGTGCGCCTGCTAAATAACCCGCCATGGGGTCAAATAAAGGTGCGAGTGGCAGCAATTTGATAAAGAAGGTGAGAAACACTATTGAATTCTGGATAAGGATTTACGGGAAGTCCACATCAACAATAAGTTCCATCAACTCGTCATTTATAATTATTCCGCATTGTTTTCTGCATGCAAACTATAATCATTCTCTATGAATTGTATTATTTTATTTTTTTTTTATGTGGAACCATGGTTAGCGTCGAAGATCCAACTTGAACCAAAATGTACTCTAACCGAATACATTTTTCCTGTAAAAAAATATGTAAATCAAATTATTCCATTCCAGAAAGCCAAATATGTTAACACAAAGCATGTTTTTAGTTTTATAATTATAGTTTTACATGCAGAAAAAAAATTCAAAACGCATATAAATGAAGAATAAAACAGATAAATGAACATTCAAAGTTGCTAGTCAATAGTGTTTCTCATCTTCTTTATCAAAATGCTGGCACTTTTGTTTAATGTGGTGTAACTGTGTTAGTTAGCTAAGAACTACAGAGTCAGCCGCTGGTGACATCATAGACAGGCGCCTGAGCTGACCTCTGGTTCCTGTTTCCTTGTATTGCCAAGCTAGTAGGCTGCTAACAAGGATGTTTTGTGTTAAAAATACATTAAGAGCACATTCGGGCTAATGCAGTATATTAATAAAACGGCAATGTTGTGCGCTAAACCGAAAATGTACGCAAACAAAAGCAAAATTTTGTTGTAAATTGTTGACATGCTAACTCAGGTTACACTGTATTTTCACTGGAAAAATTACCTTGATTTTTGTACACTTTGGTGTTCCTCAAATCTTATGGAACCAATTAACAGCGGAAACCTAGGTACCGTAAATCCCAGTGTATAAGCCGCACCCACAAAATTTAGAGGAAAAATCTGATTTGTACATATAAAAGCCGCACCGGATTATAAGATGTATGTGTCCACGTCATAAAATGGCATATTGTGGCGCATATGAGTCCGTGAGGACCGGGCAGTTCTTTATTTGACAGGAGCCAATCATGAGCTGTGAAAAAACTCACAACGAGCTTGTCAACCCATTGGAAATTGCAGGAGGTCATTACTCAATATATCTTGGAAAGAACATTCAACTCATCACACAGTAACTTTACACTCAAAACATATACCTAATAACTATACAAACATGTACCAATACAAAATGAAAAAAACCCCAACATTTTAAAGTTTTCCCATAATGCATTTCGTCGGAGCAAAGCATTTCATTGGATGACAAGCAGCATAGAAAATGGATGGATGGTGCTGCAATGCTGCTTCTGTCCACTAGAGGAGCCCGGAGAGAGGTTGACGTCATTACAGCGCCCCAATGAATGCGTTGCTCAGACACAATTCATTATGGGAAAACTTTAAAAGAGTCGTTTTTTTTCATTTCAAACTCGTATTGGTACATGTTGGTATATTTTTCAGGTGTACGTTTTGAGTGTTGAGTTGCTGTGTGGTGAGTCCAATTGTTATATTGTTATACTGTTACATATAATTACTTCCTGCGATTTCCAACAGGTTGCCAAGCTCATTGTGAGTGCACTGATAGCTCGTGTTTGGCTCCTGCCAAAGAAAGAGCTACCGTTTCCTCACTGACTCGTGAGCGGCACAGTATTTAAACAATTAGTAGCAGTTCTGAAGTAAAGGAGATCTCACGAGATTCGAACTTAGCCATTAATTAGCTGCATCGCTGTATAAGCCACAGGGTTCAAAGTTTAAGAAAAAAGTAGCGACTTACTCATGGGAATTTACGGTATTACACAGAAGTAATTGGTCACTGCCTTGACAGTGAAACTCGGGCTCATGTGATAAATCGGACTGAGTGAGCTTGAAAAGATGGGCTTGCCTGTCGATACTCAGAGCGCACAGACTCAGCACTGTGATCCCCACTGAGGCTTTCTGGACAAACGGCACCACCTTGCACAGAGCCACCCCAAAAGGCCAATCCTCTGCCAGGAGCTGCAGGGAGAGAGTCGGAGAATCAGCGTTGAACCACGGGAGGGAGCAAAGCAAATTTTCTGGCTCTGTGTTGTTTTTCCCAGCTTCAGGCATGCCGTTTAGACTAGTCATGCGTGAAGCTAAACGTATTGGTTGTTTTTGGATCTTATTCTGGTCAGGGCCTTTTGGCGTCTCTGGAAAACACAATGATGTTTTTGTCAGACATCAAAGCTCCTCCTGCTGTTGGAGGTACAGTAACCCCATGACACAACTGGACTGTGAGATTATACTGTATCTATTAAAATCATGTGTACTGCACTGTGCACATACCACTAGGCATTATGTTAGCCACCTTCCCCTGTTCAAATAAACACTTTCTTCTGGGACACAACTTTCTCAGAGCCTCACACACACACACACACACATTCAAAATATTGATATAATAACAACACGCCAGATACAAAATGGGATACAAGGGGCTTTGGAAGTAAAAACATGAGGAAAAAGGGATGCAGAATCTCTCCCTTTAGGCGTGAATACGGTTGGGCTTGCCATGTGATAATAAATCTACTCTGCATGAAAAATCTTAATTATTCAACCAATGTGTTTGACCCGCAGGCTTACCTTGTAAACATTAATGGGAATGCCAATGATGATGTGCAGCAGGTCGCCGAGAGCCAGGCTGGCAATGAGGATGTTCGGCCCGTTCCGCATACATTTATTCTTATAGATGATCCTCAAAAGCGTGGCGTTTCCAATGATGCCGATTACAAACACCAGGCAGGAGACAACCGTGTTGATGTACTTGAATGTGTCTCGGATTTCTGTGGGTGCGCTGCACATGGGCGGCATTCTGCGGCGCGGCATGGTGAAGTTGGGCCTCACTGGACCCGGAACGTCCCGCTCGATAAGCCCGCGTCTTTGTGTAGCGGGAAGGGGATCAGGAGGCATCTGGTTCTTTGATTCCAGCTGTCCACAGACTACCAGGAAATGAAGCCCCAGAAGGAGTAACCCCATAGAGTAGAAGGTTGTCTTCATTCTGGCGTTTGATTGGAAATGTGCTGCTATTGATCTTCTTTGAGAATGTCTAAAACAGAGAAACAGTTCTTTTTAACGGCTGTAGGCACTCTGGATTTTTTCACGTGGTTGAAACTGAAGTCACGTTACATGAAGTGGCACTGGTCAAATAACGTGGACGTATGTACAATAGTTGGAAATGATGATCTTGGAATGAGTGCTGTTCTTATTGTTGCTGTTTATGGAAAATTTTGTTTCAACAAAGGAGAGAAAATGAGACAAAATAACGAAAGTTCCACCAGAACTTTGACCAGCAAAAAAAAATCTTCCCGCCAGGGTGGAGGGGCGGGGTACTTGTGTAAAGACTCGTCTGTCTAATGTGGTGTGTTTCACGTTCTGCCACAGCGAGTCAATCAGATCAATGGTTCTGGCTTAGTTCTCATGCCGGATGTATGAGGTCTGTTTCTGCCACTGAAAGAAAAAATATATCCCAGTGGTGAGTCATCATTATGAGACAAAAAGTTGAAATTATGAGATAAAAAGTCATATTTATGAGATAAGAAAGTCATAATTATGACATAAAACGTCAAAATTATGAGATAAATGTCATAATTATGAGATAAAAAGTCACAAATATGAGACAGGAAAGTCATAATTCTGAGAAAAAAGTAATAATTATGAAATACAAACTGCACATGCGCTGCTTTTTTCACTGGAGCCTTCGTCACGTGTCACTCGGCACATGCGCAGTTTGTATCTCATTTCAACTTATCTGATAATTATGACTTTTTATCTCATAATTTAGACTTTTTGTCTCATAATTAAAACTTTTTGTCTCATAATTATGACTATTTGACTCATAATTATGACTTTTTATCTTGTAACTTTTACTTTCTGATCTCATAATTATGACTTTTAATCTCATAATTATGAGCGTAATTTAGACTTTTTGTCTCTTAATTATGAATTTTTATCTCATAATTTAGACGTTTTGTCTCATAATTATGACTTTTTGTCTCATAATTATGACTTTTTATCTCATTATTTAGACTTTTTGTCTAATAATTTAGACTTTTTGTCTCATAATTATGACTATTTGACTCATAATTATGACTTTATGTCTTGTAACTTTGACTTTCTGATCTCATAATTATGAGTTTTTATCTCATAATTATGAGTTTTTATCTCATAATTTAGACTTTTTGTCTCATAATTATGACTTTTTATCTCATAATTTAGACGTTTTGTCTCATAATTATGACTTTTTATCTTGCAACTTTGACTTTCTGACCTCATAATTATGACTTTTTGTCTCATAATTATGACTTTTTATCTTGTAACTTAGATTTTTCGATCTCATAATTATGACTTTTTGTCTCATAATTATGACTTTTTATCTAATAATTATGACTTTATTTCATAATTTTGACTTTCTTATCTCATAATTATGACTTTTTGTCTCATAATTATGACTTTTTATCTCATTATTTAGACTTTTTGTCTAATAATTTAGACTTTTTGTCTCATAATTATGACTATTTGACTCATAATTATGACTTTTTGTCTTGTAACTTTGACTTTCTGATCTCATAATTATGAGTTTTTATCTCATAATTATGAGTTTTTATCTCATAATTTAGACTTTTTGTCTCATAATTATGACTTTTTATCTCATAATTTAGACGTTTTGTCTCATAATTATGACTTTTTATCTTGTAACTTAGATTTGCCGATCTCATAATTATGACTTTTTGTCTCATAGTTATGACTTTTTATCTACAGTAATAATTATGACTTTATTTCATAATTTTGACTTTCTTATCTCATAATTATGACTTTTTATCTCATAATTTGGACTTTTTGTCTCATAACTATGGCTTTCCTATCTCATAATTTAGCCTTTTTTATCTCATAATTATGACTTTATCTCATAATTATGAGAATTATAAAGTCAGAATTATGACTTTATCTCATAATTATGACTTTCTAATCTCATAATTTGGATTTTTTTTATCTCATAATTTCAACTGTTCATGTCATAATTATAACTTACCAATGGGATATTTTTTTTCTTTCATTTCTTTTATCCCCACGGATGCCTGTGCAACCGTCTTAGTATTTAATTTGACTTTACTGGCAACACAGCGTGTCAAACTCAATCTCACAGAGGGCTAAAACTCGAAACTGACTTTAGGTCGCGGGCCGAACTAATGTGTTTTTATGTGCACATACTTTTTTTTTTAACTTCACTCGTATGAATAGACAATTTTTTTTTACCTCAAAATGAGAGGAATGTGCATTCTTGAAATAATGCGGGTTCATGTCCGTTCATTCCTGCTTGAATTTTCTACTTTCCAGGACCGTGAATGTGTCCTGACTGCTGATTGGATGAAGCAGGAAAAGTGAGGGGGTGACGTATGCGGATGTGCGACTATAGTTGTCTTGGCGAGGTTGTTGGTTTCAATAGAGTGATTGTTGATTGACCGCCTCTTTGTCATTCTCTCAACATCCGTGCAAAAGCTACGGCATTTTATATCAACACAAAAACACCACAATCCATGAGATGTGTAACCCGAAAGAGTTTACAGCGCATTATGAGTTTCCTAGCATCCTTTTCTGTTTGTTGAAATAATCATTTTTGACTGTCTTATGCCTCTTTCAAGTGTTATTTTGTACAGACAGGTTGTAATAGTTTTAAATTGACGTCGTTTCTAGTCGTGTACAGGTAAATGTTTGCTACTTTAAGTCTGAGCGTGGCACCTTTAGTAATAATGGTTGTGCATTTTGTGCTATGTATAATGCTGTGGCCACACTTTAACAAAAGTCGAAACCGCACGTATTACTTCACCGTGCGGATCGTTGTTGGTATGTTGTTTGTTGATTCCTGGCTATTTGCCACATGGTTGCAGCTGACCCGCGGGCCTGAGTTTGACACATGTGGGGTGCAGAGTTCATTACACCGATGATTGCCGAGGACGCTGTGTTGCTATGAAAGCTAAAATATGGGAATCCGTTGAAACGGGAAAGAAAGGGCAAAATACGGGCGTGACCGGGAGAAAATGAGATGGTTGACAGTATCGTCAATCATGATTACACAAGTTTGTTTTGCAAGTCTCAAGGAAGTCTCAAGTTTTTCGTTTCAGGTCAAGTCTCAAGTAAAGATGTGCAAGTCCAAGTCAAGTCATGTCCAAAGTCATCCAGGTGTGAACCACTGCCGCTCACAGAAATGTAAGCCACGCCCTCGCTGTTTGTTCTTAAACTTGATTAGATGTTAATAGATGCATTCTATGAGGCAGAGTTTGTGGGGAAAGGTGGTCTTGCTGGAAATGACCTCATCACGATCACGTGAGTCGAACACTTTGATAAATCAACACACTCACGGAAAATCTCAAGTATTTTCAGGTCATCAGAAGTCCGAGTCAACTCCTGAGTGATTGATGTCCAAGCCTAAGTCGAGTTGCAAGTCGATGCCAAAGTCATCAAAAGTCGCATGAGTCAGGTCCACACCTCTGCCAATTAGCCAGCGCATACTGTATGACCTCTTCAATACTAGTGATGCATAAAAATGACAATACTGTGTAGTGTAACAGTGTTCATCACAAGGGGTGGTCATTGTGCTGAGGCTGTTCTGTGTACAGGAGTCATTTTGTACTTTACCCCAGTTTAATATTGTTGGCCTCTTTCTTTTGTCTCCTTTATTCCACTGTAAGTATCAACAATAAACACTTGCTAAAGCTGATACTTACCTCACTCTGCCGAGGTAGAAATCCTCCAAACTCAAATTTCAAACGTCCTCTGTAACTCTGACCCTGCCGCCACAGAAAAAGATTCCCAAAGTGGAGGGAGGCTGTTCTTGAAGTGACAGCCGAGTCATCTCCAACCAAAGCACCTTGTCTTTCCCAGGTGGGTATCCAAGTCAAGCTACAAATCTTGGCCCCGTGAGCAGTTTGACCCGCTTCTGTCCAGCACTGGCTGTTGCGTCTCTGTGCGCACTCGCAAGAGTCAGCTGGTTGGATCCCTGCCCCTCAACCACGCCTTGTTTTATTTTAGGGAGGGGTGGAGGAAGACAGAGGAAGGCCAGCAGGATGCTCATAAATTACTTTGGGATAAAAACTCTGCAGGAGGGATTTTTAAAGTTGATTTCAGAACCCTTTTCAAGTGCAAAGCTTCATGGTTTGTTTGTTTTATTAGTTAGCTGCACTCTGCAAAAGCTTCACAACTGATTTCTATGAATGGTGGCACTTTAGCTGAGCACAAGTCCTTTTGATTTTGTTGAGGATCCCTACAAAGGTGAAGAATTTATTTACACTTTATGCCACTTCAGTCCACTTATACTGGGGACAAGTGGGGCATTGACCAAAAGAGCTTAGATTAGCATGTCATAGGTTAGGCATACCAAAATGCTGATGATTATTATTGCATAAGTCTGCCTTCGATTGGCCACTATAAAAGGCCACTCCAAAATGTGCAGTTTAACTGTATTGGGGATGGTCCGGAGGGGTCCGAAAACCAGTCAGTATCTGCTATGACCACCGTTTGTCTCTAATACCGTGCGCGCCAATCCAGAGCATCCCAAACACACTCAATGGGCGACATGTCGGCTGAGTAGGATGGCCATGCAAGCGATGGGATGTTTTCAGTTTCCAGGAATTGTGTACAGATCCTTGCAACGTGGGCGTGGGGTCATGGCATGGGCAGGTGTGTATGTTATGGACAGCAAACACAGGTGTGTTCTATTGATGGCATTTTGAAGATAGCGAGCATGTGATGTTCTGGATCAGTGCATACGGTATTTGAGGCAAGTGGTGGTCACACCAGATACTGACTGGTTTTCAGACCCCTCCTGCCACCCCCCAATACAATTAAACTTCACATTTTAGAGTGGCCTTTTATTGCAGCCAACCTAAGGCACACCTGTGAAATAATCATGCTGTGTCATCAGCATCTTGATATGCCACACCTGTGAGGTGGATAGATTGTGAATCATGAATGATGAACGCTCGCTAACGGATTTAGACAGATTTGTGAACAATATTTGAGCGCGTTTTCAAAGAAGTTTTACATCTTTGAGTTCAGATCATGAAAAAGGGGCGCAAAAACAAAAGTGTTGCGTTTATATTTTTGTTGAGTATATTTGCAATTCTCACATTTGGATCTGAACCGTGTGCATGCGTGTGTGTGTGTGCTTGCGTTAAAATTTCACTACAATGCGTAACCTTCTGCACGCTCCGCTCCCCCACGTTCTCCCACTTCGTCCTTGCTGTCATGTGTGTTTTTTCCATTCAACTTCACATGCCGAGCTTTTATCACATGCCCTTCTGCCACCTTGTGGCCGTTTTTATGCCTTGAAACTGCTCTAAAAGTGACATCAATTAGTGTGCAGTTGCGTCATCACCTCTGTTTGCCCCCCGTGCAAAAAAAGGTAAAAGACGTATAGATACAGTACGTCTATGTGTAAATACATAAAAGATGTATACGTCTTTTACTAAAAGAAGTATAAATACATCTTTGGGATCAGGCGTTCGGGTTAATGAAAATGTACTACATCTTTGGTATTGAATGAGTTAAGTGACACTGTCCAGTGAATCTCCACTTTTCGCAAGGGTTACGTTGCGGGATGCACCTACAAATGGCAAAAATCCACGAGTAATTGGTACTCCCCAAAAAATTTCAATTTTTGACAAAGGGATTTTCCCCCCTCCACACTCTCCTGCTAGCTTGACGTTGATGTTCTCCTCCGAGTTCAGATCAGCATGTGCAGTAAAAGTCACTGTTGGATTTGTCAGATTACATTCAGAATTCTCCTCTTTTCTCTTTTATATGCCTCACACACTTACTGAGCACATTTTAAAGTTCCTTTTATCAGCAGATGTAATCAGGCTTCCACCATGGTGTTTTTTGAGAGAATATACAGATGACTGGCAAAAAAAAAAGCATCCTAATGTTTTTGAAGGTGTTGGGCCACAATGGTTCTCCATGAACACCGTGAGTTGCAACATTTTGCATTTAATGGTGGTTGAAAGCTACAGCAACAATATTCAACTGGGTTAAGGTCACTGCAGATGAGTCACATTACTCTTTAAGCCCGTCACTGAAACTTCTGTTTGGGAGTATCACCTGATAATATTTTAAAAAACAACCCCCCCAACCTCATCCCATATTCAGCATGTGCTCTAATATTTGAGGCTTTATAATGCGCTAAATGCCATGTGATGTTCATCACTTGAAGGACCTTGTGAGCTGTTGTAATGTCCTCTGCACCAGCAGCCATAAAACTCTCCCTTACTTGAGACCTTTGCTCTCTTTAGCAACGAGGAGCACTTTATGTCTTGAGGATACACCACAATCTATCCCACAAAGGAGCTTTTTCAACATTTAAAGCTATGGTGGGGCCCTCAGAGTCGAACAGCATAAACCAAGAGGGTCTCCCAGTGTTTTAAAGTGTACAATCCCCAGTCTACCTCTCGAAACTGTTTTTTTTTCTCTGCTGACAAAGGGTCGTCTTGTTTTGGTTTTATTGCCTTCAGTGTCAACGTGAGGGTGCACGGCACACCCGCAGAGCTCCAACGCGTAGCAGCAGGACAGCATTTACAGCTGAATGATGCCCTCAGGTGCTTTACTCCCGATCAAAACTTTAAGACCAGTTGAGAAATTGTAAGAATTTACACTTTGCAGTGTTGGAGGTTCTAAGTCGAGCGTCGAAAGGCAAAAAGAAGAAATGGAAGTGAGGCCAAAAATGTTTTAAGTAAGCAATTTATTGCAAATAAGCGTCAAAGTAAAATGGGCTGTTCATCAGCTGATCAAAAATTTAAGACTGCAGCCTTTAAAAGCCAAAATCTTGACCAAAATGTGGATTCATTGTCACTTTCTGCCAGGTATTCACACTGTCCTGATCTCTTGATGGCAAAGGCATTGAATGGGGTGAGATTGTTGAGCTGCATAAGCAAGGCCCCTCACAGCACGCAATTGCTGCTGAGGTTGGAAGCAGTAAGACAGTCATTTGAAACTTCTTCAAAGATCCTGAGGGTTATGGAACAAAAAAGTCAAGTGGTAGACCCAAACAAATGTCACCGGAGGATCTCACTAGCTGCCCGTCAAGACACCGGACCATGCTCGACCTAAATGAAGGTTGTTACTGGTGCTGAGTGCAGTCCAATAATCATCAGACGGCATCTGCGAAAGAAGGGTTGTAAGAACAAAAAACATCTTCAAACTAAACATGGGACAGTTTTATTCTCTGATAAGGAAAAAATGTAACCTTGACGGCCCTGATGGCTTCCCAGGTTGTGCAGGGGCGTCAAACTGCAGATGGTTATGTGGAGATGTTGCAGGGGGCACCCTCATGACTGAAGGTCCTTGTCTGTGGTGTAATGACCGGCTTTTTCAACAGGACAACGCTGCACTTCACAAAGGACTTCTTCCAGAGGAATAAGCTCACTCTTTTGGACCATCCTGCATCCTGTATCCTGTATCATGCAGTGCATGAGACGTGTGCGTCCTTGTCTCTAAGCATCACCAGAGGACCTGACCTTTGCACTGCAGCCTAGTGAACTGAGCGGTGTCTTCATAGAGACTAATTAGCTGCTACGTACTTTATTAGCTCCATAAAGGAAGAATCTACTGGGTGAGCTTCACCATCAATCTATTTCAGTGCTCTACACCTCTTCAGTTGCTTTCATTTCCCAGAGAGGCATCTCATAACGCGTCGCACTTCAAAACTTTATTTTTGTCTCTTTGAAATGAATAAATATCAAAACTGTTTGTTTTTTTTTGTGGTTAAAGTTAATTTTTTTTTTATAATGCAGCCTTTCAGTATCTGTTCTTATAATCTGTCCACCAGTTAAAGGATGACAACCTGACAGACAGCATTGTGCACCATTTAGAAAGTAGCAGTAACACTTTAATACAACAACAACCAGCTAATATCTTACAGGATGAGACATTCAAGTAACCCCCTGCATACTTTTCTCCACAAACATTGCTGGCCTCTACACGAAAAGGACATTCTTGGCCAAACGGTCGGAATTGGTGAGAAAAGTCCGACATACAGTAACTGTAATATTAGGAGGTTGAAAGGGTAGAGACCCTAACATTATTCATTTACACAGCTGCAGCACACTGACCCTTAGCCCGCCATAACAATGTTCAATGCAGGGTTAGCACGTTTCAGCAGACATATTGACAAATGTGACGCAGTCACAACAGAAGCCATCCTCCTTGTGAAATGAAAAATGCTTGGACTTGAAAGGTCAGATAGTGCCCTAATGACAAGCTTGAGGCCTAATGACAGGTGTCCAGGGTGTTGCGGTTGTCATTAGGACCTCAATACACAGGTGGGAGCCTGGTGTAAAATATATCCCCAATCTCCTTTCTTCCTTTTCTGTTCCCAATGCCACACAAATACAATTCCTTTTTTAAAGGAAATATATTGAGTAGAAAGTCAATATATAAAATGATCAACTGTGAGATGTAATTTGTAATTTGCTGGAAAACCCTCCAATGTGGCTGAATGACAACAATTCTGCAAAGATGAGCGGGCCAAAATTCCTCCCCAGCGCTGTAAGAGACTCATTGCAAGTTATCACAAACGCTTGATTGCAGTTGTTGGTCACTAGCTGGTCACCGGGAAAGATGAAATCTCAACACATGTAAGATACAGGTACATACATTATAGCAATCTGAGTTACCTTATTTAAAACTATGACAGGAACAACATCAAATTAAAAGCACTAAATGAATAATGAGAGCCACCATGCACCAGTCAAGCTTGCAGGGCTCGTTTTTTTCAGAGAGATGCACCAACAAATATGTATTAGCACTCAAAAATGGCCCATATTAAGAAAATTTGTATCCCTTTACAAAAGAAATGATGCAGTTATTTACAAATCATTTAATTTTTTATTTTTGTGCTGTTTTTTTTAGCATCGCACCTGAATGTTTTGGGGACCCCTGCCTTACAGCAAGCTTGGGGCTTTGATGTGCTCTTTTACACATTTGAAAATACTGTAAAAATGACACTTTTATACAATTGGCTTCTTTTTGTGTTTATGTTGTTAGATTAACGTCTACATCCGCAAATGTAATCACTGAATCATATCGAATCGAATCGTATCGTTTGTACGCTGTATCGAATTGTTCTGTTTTTAAAATCTAAAATTTCTGACTCACACAGTACCTTAACTCGTGTATCTAGATGCGTGTGGACGCGTTTACCGCAAAGAGATTTACATTCCTACTTATTGTGGTAAAAACTTCTTTCTAGTTGTGATTAATTGCGATTAATTATGAGTTAACTATGGACAAAATGCGATTAATCCCAATTACATATTTTAATCGATTGACAGCCCTAGTTTATACAATAGAATGAGCTTTCGTGAGGTGCACTACGGAGACGTCATGCATGCTGACCGAAGAGGCGGATTTCTCTCTCTCGATCATTGTGAGCAAATTCCGAATTATACGACGAATTATACGAGGAGCTTTAAACTTTAGATGGCCCACTGTACACATCAACGCAAAAATTACCACTTGCATGGACAGTTTGGATGGTTGGTTTCTTCTTCACACCAGAGGACACGATGAACACCATTTCCAAAATCCTATTTCATATGGTCTTGATTTGCTCTGCTTTGGGTTGGGGTGAGTTGGGTTGACTGACATTGCGTAGCATCCTATACAGATTTATGACACGCTGGTTCCCAGCCTCGCCCATTATGTGGAGACATGTCTGTGGGCTTTCTGAGTCTTGTAATTATATGATGGACTGTAGGGTATATCATCTCCTAATTCTTTGCATTTTTGCGTTGGAGAAAGCTTCACTATTTGTTCAAAGTTTGAAAGTGGGCACCTTCCTGACGAACAACAAAGCCTTTCAAAGATTCTGCTTAATTTGTCAAGAAACGATGTCGTGTCACAACATAACTTTTCTGTGTAAGCATGTCCCCGTGCTGTTTTCATTTAGGGTTCCCAACCTTTCCGCATTCAGAACGTGTACGTGCCACATGTGGTCTTTTGACATGCTTTCCTTTTTTGTCTGTCTGGCCCCCATTATTTCTTCCGCCCCCTAACTAGCTCCACGTTTCTTTGCTTTTCCCGCATCTGCTGAGAGATAAAAGGAGGAGTTGTTCCCCCGGACAAACAATATCTACAGTGAAATGACACGAGAGGCCTCAGGCCTCGAGTGTATTTCTATATGAATATGACAGACATGTACAGAATGAGTGTGTGGCTTCATTTGGCATGTTTGTTCTGTGTTTAATGCCTTTCCAATGACCAATGAGCGGACAGGATGCTAATCAGCACTCTATACTTGTCAGATTTCCCAGAGCTATTTGACATGTCTAAATAAAGAATATAGAAATATAAAAACAAAAGCAGCAGCTTGGGAACTCATTGGCACCAGAGTAACATATTTAGTAAGTTTACATTAATTTACACGGACATTTATGCAAGTTTATATTCAATACTAGCAAGATCTGGTACTAGCCTCCTGGTTCTCGATCAACACCGGCCGCTTTTCCTCCTCTGAACTACTTTGATACCCCAAAATTCCCTCCACATTTGACAGCCAATCAAACTGTGGGAGACTTGTACAAATCGCTCCGGATGTGAATGCGTCGCTCACCTGTGTAGCTGCTCACAATCGCTTGTCGCCTCCCGTGTGCATGGCCGTTTGTCGCCTCACATCCTGTGGCGCCCGTAAGCCTGATTGCAAGTATTTCTCGCATGTGGTACAACGTTGTTTACAGCCACGTTGAGAAGCTAATTGCCGATGCTGTATCCGTTAGCTTAATGACTGATATGTAGAGATTTGTAATGTATATCGATATTGTAAATTAAGAGTTGGACAATATCGGCATACCGGTTATCGGCAAAAAAGCCCATATCGGACATCGCTAATTTTGTCTCTCTTTTTTTTTTCACTTTCGGTTTCAGGGGTTGCCACAGTGAGTCGGTTTTGGCTTAGTTCTTTACGCCGAATGCCCTTCTTGGGCGCAAACCCATGCTCTTTTCTATGAAAGGCAGAAGCGTGTGCTATTACCCCACCAGGGATAATTGTATTTCGTTTGATTAACTTAATATTTTTATATTTAATCAATTTAATAAGAATATTTTTATGGTGAACACAGTACTGTTGTATTGTATGGAACTATCCTGTGCTGCAGCCTACCTCAGCTGAGGCTACACCCTGGACTCAGCGACTTGTACGGAAGCAAGGATGAAGGATGGATGATGTGCAATCATAAAAGTAATAAGCTGTTTTTGAATTTTATTTCAATAAAAAATAATACATTTAACATTTCGCTTTTGAATGTGTGTCGCTTCTACAGTGTTTGTCTGGTTTTAAATAAAGTTTACATTGAAGCACGACACAAACTCGCAGATCTCTCTGGCTTTCCACGAGTTTTCCAAGCAATCGCATTCGGAGTTTTCTTTGCAGCAAGTGACGAGTCCGGCGATTTTGCACAACCTGTGCATGAAAGGATGTTGTCGGGTTGACAGCTGTGAGCAGGTGCAGACAAATGCTGCACAAAAGTAAGAAAACACCCGCGCGCACACATACACAGAGGTGCAGGTATAAATACGAAAGGGTGGAAAGCTGTGTTTCATGCTATTGCTTTCCCGGCATACAGACCGTGCTCGTGCGTGCTGAGTGACATTTCACTGTCGTTTATCGCCCACGTGACAATCTAAACAGAACCTTTCTGCACGGCTTCAAGGGCTGTTGCCCCACTGTGGTTCTCTTCTTTTCCCTTAAACATTGTGACCGCAGACAGTCCAGCTGAGTTCGCAAAGTCATCTTTATTCATCGCCCTGCGCCCTACCTGGCCGTGGAGGCGGAACTGCACCTTTGACAAGCCTCTACCGCTGTTCAAGCACCCATTTGTGAACTTGTTCCTCTAGCTGTGGATCATCTAGCTTTTAGCCCGCGATTAGCTTTGTTTGTTTTCCTCATTGCAGTTTGAGTATCAACACTAATTCGTCGTTAACTCCAAACTTCGATTACCGTTTTCGGCTGCATATTTCACTACTTGCAGCTCGTAGTCTGCAGAATCTTTTTGGGGGCATTTGTGGCTGTCAAAGTAGCCATAGACTCTTAAGGCAATTTTAGAAGCTGCATGTGGACTGCTAGCGAAGTAGCGTTACTTTTCAGTACGTTATTTCACATTTGACAGCAAAATTTGGTGAAAATAAAAATGAAAATGGATGAAACACGTTCTTTATTAAAATCTTCACCCTGGTCGGAGTTTTCCAAAAGCTCCGTTTTTTTTTGGACAAAAACCTCCGTATGCGTGTGGTTTAAGATCAGCCTCAGTTTTCTTTATAATTTCAAGTTTACGTTGTAAATTTTCAATGGAACAGGAGCGATAGGAGTAGCAGATACTGGCACACAAGCCTAGAGCGCCCTCTCGCGGCTGTCAGTGTGAAAAAAAACATATACAAGTCTCTCCGGAGTACAAGTCGCAGGACCATCCAAACCATGAAAATCGTATAGTCCGGAAAATACGGTAACTCTTGGAATTTTGGCTTTTTTGCAATACTTATTCAAAAAGATGTACAATGGAACCTTGGTCAGTGTCATTAATTTGTTCCGGAAGGTCCGACTAACCGAAACGGACGCTAATCGAATCCATTTTTTCCATAAGGAATCAAGTAAATCCAAAAAATTTGTTCCAGAAAGCCAAAAATGTTAACACAAAACACGTTTTAATAGTTTTACAATTATAGTTTGCATGTAAACAATTCCAAATGAATACATACAGTATAAATGATGAATGAAAGGGATAAATGAACATTTAACTTTACTTTTACCTTCATTGAAGACGTGATTGTTGATGTGAGTGTTCCCAAAGACACAATGTGGCGGCGAGACACCACACGGACACCACCTTCCTGTTTTGCCATGAGTTAGTTCTTGAATTCAATAGTGTTTCTCACCTCGAGAAAGTAGCAAGTGCCAGCATTTTGATAAAGAAGGTGAAAAACACTATAGAGTTGAATTGAATTCAAGAAATAACTCATGACAAAACAGGAAGATGGTGTCCGTGTTGTGTCTCGCTGCCACATCAAGAATCACGTCTTCAGTGAAGGTAAAAGTAACCTTAAATGTTCATTTGTCCCACTATAAAAACGTGTTTTGTGTTTTGAGAGGCAACCGCTGATGACATCATAGACCGGCTATTCCGGTGGCCATTTTGTAACTTAGCAAGCTAGCTTCTTTGTCAGAAGCTAAGGACATTAAGTGATAAAAAATACATTAAAAAGAGAGTTGGACTCACGCATTGTATTAACAACACGACATTGTACACTAACCGCAAAATGTACACAAACCGAGGCAAAATTTGGGCGTGAATTTTCAAGGTTAACTGAAAAACGCGCTACCCGGGGCGGACACTAACTGAGTGTCCACTGCACCGAGACAACAGTGTGCTCCCCATTACGTATGTGTCATGACAGCTCAGACTCTAAAACTGTTGCATTGTTGTTGCCATGACAGGTTGGACTCTTGGGTTGCTTTTTCTCTGTTCCATCATTATTTTATTTTGTCATTTCTGTTTCCTGTTTGCACCGTGTGTCTCACCTTTGCTCTTGTTTGGGATGTTCGGAGCGCACCTGTTTCTTATTGGTCATTAGGGTTCCAATTTAGGTTGAACTGAGGCTTCAGGACAGTCATTTCTGTAGAGACTCTTTCTCCTTGTGTGCTCGATGCTCCCCATTGCTGTCACCATTTTTTTTACTGTTTCCTGGATTTCTTCTCCATTTTTCTCCACCTCCCATGGTGAGTTCCGCGTTAGCCATAGATGTGCCCCGTAGCTTTTCTTCGTTATTTTGCTAGTGTGGATTAGTTTGGATGTTTAATAAAAGACTATGGATTACATCGGCCACCCCGTCTTCACATCCTGGCGTAACACTACACAAAATAGTAGCGAAGCTTACCGTTTTTTTACGTTTTGTTATTAACCATGGTGCTTATTTTGAGTTTTTGCGTTAATAAAGCTTTTAGACGCTGACCCTAAATTGATTCTATACATTTTCGCCACCGGAAAAGTGTTTTAAAATCAAATCACCGACCATCGTCCAGTGAGTCATTGTGTTCAACCCTCGACTGGATTCGTTCTTCTCCACCGCCCTTCTGAAAAGCAAACGTTTACGTTTATAAAAAGCCGTGTTTAAAGTTAAAACGCATTTCATTCATTTGCAGATTTGCCGTAACCAGGACAACTGAACCAATACAGCAAGTGCTAAATTAGGGGTGTCAAGCTCAATCGCACAGGGGGCCAAAAACTGAAAGCCTACTTTAGGTTGTGGGCCGATCTGGAACCTTAACCCCCACCCCACCCCTCAAGTTTGTTGTTATTATTTATCCTGAAATTTTCAACTCTTAAAAAGGTTAAAACCTTCTTGTCCTTTTAACCAACGTATAATAATCCAGGCTCAAAAAATAGTAGTTAGTATGGTCAGATTTTGAGAAAATGTGTCATTAGCATCGACGAATAGATAAGTAAGCAGCCTTCACAGCCTTTATCCCGGTTCCCTGCGCGTTGGAACATACCGATATAATGTATGCAACCACATTATATTCGGGTTGGGACAAAATGCGCATGCTAGCTGGTGAATGTGTCTTTATGTGGACATACATTTTTTAAACTTCACTCATACGACTATGGTTGTTTTGGCGTGGCTGTTAGTGTGTTGAATAAGGTGATTGTTGATCGACCACCTCTTCGTCACGCTCTCAACGTCCGCGCAAAAGCTACAGTATTTTATATCAACACAAAAACATCACATTCGTGAGATTTGTAACCCGGAAGAGTTTGCAGCTGTGGATTGGGCAGATTCCGCATTTCCCAGCATGCTTTGTTGTAGTTAAAATGACCACTTTTGACTGTCTTATGCCTCTTTAAGGTGTTCTTTTGTGAAGACGGGGTGTGATAGCTAAAGTGCTGCCGTTTTTAGTCGTGTACACTTAAATTATTCTGACTTTTGGTCTGAATCTGGCACCCTTATTAAGAATGGATGTGAATTTCGTGCCATATACAATATTGTTTTCATACCATGTAGTTCATACCGGAGGGATCGCTTAATTACACAGACCGCTGTTGTTTGATAAGGTCCGTGAGGGGGGGGCCAACTCAGTGCCGTTTTCCAAACAGTTCCGCGGGCTGGATGAAATTGCAGAAATTGTGCAAAGAAGTGATTTGGCCCCCGGGCCTGAGTTTGACACAAATGACCTAAATGTTACATCGTTTACATTCGAGAAGCATTTTTTCACCGCCACAGAGTCACGGTGTAATCTCATTTATGCCTCGATCCATGGAAAAAAATGGTGGCCAATCAAGATCCCACTGAAAGTCCAGGCTATTAGAGTGAGGTCGGCCAAAACCAAACCATATTGAAGAAAATTCCGATGTTTTAATTAACTTTACTTTTCTTTAAACTGAATTTTTATACCCCCATCCAAAGCGAACACATGAACAGCTCTATCGCGCGTGAATACAGTAGAAGCCTATGGCATGACCTTTGTCCCAGAGGACATTTTGTCTTTATTTTCTGATATTTGTTGACATACAGTCATTTATCACGGTTAATTGTTCCAGACCAGACTGCGTTAAATGAATTTCCACGATATATGAGTCAGTGTTCCATCCAATCCGTTTTCTATGCCGCTTATCCTCACTTGGGTCGCGGGGGTAGGCTGGAGCCTACCCCAGCTGACACCCTGGACTGGTCGCCAGCCAATCACAGATGAATCAATGTTAATAAATTGAATATTTTTGTAGTTAGAGCATACAAAACCGTTTTTACATTATTACAACTCTGTAGGCACGAAGTAAGACCATAATAGTCACTTTTACACTCCTATTATTCTTTGTTTACATCACATTGCTCAGGCTACAGGATCACTTGGGAGTAGACTTTTTTGTCCTCAAGGGACCTCAAAGGCTAGAAAATTTGACCGAGGAACGAATTTGAAATTTGAATTTCTATGATTTTTCATGAAAAAAAACATCTAGGGAAAAATCACGCCATATGGAGTAACACAGCCAAAGTTGTGAGCAAAAAACAAGCAAAAATTGACCTGCAAAAACCACCCTAGAGGGTTAAGGTCAAGAAAGATAAGCTGTTCCTGTGGGAATACCAAAGAAGCAATGTTATCACTTGTCATGTGAACGGCTATACTGCGTTGGTGAGGATGCTGCAATGGGCTCTCTGCCTTTGGCGTTTAGTTCCACATAAAGTCTTACAAACTAGCTATAATCAAGCATAACGATACGTACATGCTGGCGTTAAGTTAACACAATTTAGGGTGATCACGTTTGGGAATCTGACGCTTGGGGGGGGTTCTTGGCACTAAAAATGTAAAAAAAAAAAAAAAAAGGGTTGGTATGAGAAAATGCTTTAGGCAGAAGAAGGTGAATACATGAATCACATAGGAGCCTGACTGTTCAGATTATGTTGCCACTTACCAATTACAAGCCTCTATTCACAGTAATGTACTTCATGTACTTCGTGGCTTTAATATTTGTGTACTTTAATGACGTCACGTTTTCTCGCATCAGTGACAATGACCCAAGTGTGCCGTATGTCAGCTAAACCATCAGATTTGATATACTTCTTTACTGAAGCAACTTTGCAGCTTCTGCTGTTGTTGAATCGGACTCAGGTGAACAAGAAACCAGTCCACTCCAGAGCTGGAATGGTATGCAAGCACAACTTGCCAAGAAAATCACAGCACAAAAAAAAAGAATAATGATTTCCAAATGTTGATACTGGATAAAAAGTTCCACCACAAACAAAAGTGTATCTGTGCTTGTTTGTCTTAGTCTACGTAGTCCCGAGTAGTCGTCCAACGTGATGAGCAATCAAATGCTGAGCCATACCTGTCATCATTCGCATTTGATAAGGAAAATTGTGGTCTTTGCACCAGAATTTCGGGTTCTGGTGCAAAGACCTGACTGTTTACGTTGGTTTGACTTTGGGCCACAGCAAGTCAATCAGATTCATGTTTTTAGCTTCCTTTTTACACCGGATGCCCTTGCAATTGTGTTATTTTACTGCCGTGCTTTTAGTTTGAAGGCCTCACAGGATGCGTTACACCAATGCTGCCCGAGAGCTGCCGTAAAATGCGGCAACAATATGGGAAACGATGAAAACGGGAGGGTGCTGGGAAAAAAGGGCAAAATACGGCAGTTTGCCGAGGAAAACAGGAGGGTTTATGCATAAACCAGAAAGAAACAAAGCATGCGGTGATAGCTAGGAACGTTGGTGAAACTCGGTTTCTTATTAGCTGTAGTCATCAAAATTAAGAAATACTTTCTTGAAATATTTCATTCTGTGTAAAGTGAATGTATAGAAAATATAATATATCATTCATTTTTGAGTCTTGAACCACTAAAATAAATAAACTTTTCAAAGATATAAGATATATAGATATTCTTATTATACACACACACACACACACACACATACTGTATATATTATGAGATGTCCGATAATATCGGCCTACCAATATTATCGGCCCACTATTGGCATAAAAATATAATATCGTTTAATATCGATATCGGTTTTTTTCCCGATAATGAAAGCCCATATAGCCCTTTAAGCGCCACAAGCAACTTTGTTGTCGCCATAACAGTCAACATGCAGCATAGACTTGAGCCGATGTTTCGCTTCACCGTGTTTGGGGTGGCAGGACGCGGCGGGTCGTCAAAACGCCACTAATGGTGAGCGGGGTAGCTCATATACATAATGTGGACACCGTATCGAGCGCTGAGCCGTACGTCACCGTCACCACCATATTGGATGTGGCCTCGTTCATGTGCTGCAAACCAAATCCCGGGGAATAACATTTCACAGGTAAGACTTAATTACCCTTGTATTTGGTATGTGGCCCATCGACTGCACGATTTGGCCATTATAGCAGAGAGCATAATTTGTCGACGTTGCGAAAACACTGTATTCCAGCGCAAAATTCATTCATTCATATTTTGGGGTAGCGAAGCAGATGTATTGCCTCAGTCTTTGGAGTGTAAATATGAAAATACATATTTTGCGAGTGGAAACAGGCTTATTTTGCAGCACCCATACTCATTTTTACACTCTCTTTTTACACCCATACTCATTGTTCACTACATTATCACATTTGAGTAGATCATTTCTTTGCATGAACACTAGACTAAAGACAATCAGCACGTATTGAGTGCACACAAAGCGTGGAAGGTATGGCCGTGCTAAATGAAAACCAAATGTGGCTACACGTTCCTCTGTTTAACATGCCGGATTCCTGTAGGAGCAAACTGAAATCTCCTCAGGGCAAAACATCTTCATGATTGTTATTTAAAGGCAGAGCATTTTCTCTCTTTTTCTGCTTTTCCCCCCCTTGGGAGGTGTCTGGTTTGTTACAGAAATTAGTTCGAGAAAATTGTTGTTTCTTTTATGTTCATATAACCAAGTTTTATGTGTCTGTAAAAATATTTGTGCCGTGTTAAAACAAAATAAACAACAAAGCCAAGTAGTTTCCAAGAGAACCGTATAATCGAAAAATGAGTGTGACACCTGTATAACACTGGAATGGGGGTTTGGTACTTCGATCCCCACTCCTTAAAGGGGCCTTGTCCAACTTTTCAGACTTATGTATACGTTTAAAATGTTGTCACACGGTGAAATGAACAGGGGGCTCACTAGACAAAACACCAACTACAAAAGTGACAGCGCAACATGGAACAGATGAGTAAACGCACATAGGACAGCTACTACTGCTACCGGGAATAATAAATGATAACTATGTTCATTTTAAACACTTTCACAACGTTTTACAAAACACGTGCGTCAAGGCATGCTGGGAAGCCGGAATGTCAGCCAGGAGGAGAAGAATGCAGATTTACCCTCTACACAACCTTGAGATTTATGGAGTACGTACTCCAGTACCCCACTGGGTTCCAATATCATTTTAAAAGCCCCCGAAGTGAGCAGGATTGATCCACAGCGGCAACAAAGCGTGTGACTTGAGGGTTGTGACTTCTTCTGAAAAGTAAATAAAGCCAGCGGCTGTCAGAGAACAGTTTGTATGCGTCTCTGTGTCCCAATAAATGGGCTTTTAAGAGCAAGCATGCAGTAGAGGAGGTTCTTTGTTGCTTGCCTTGCGGATCTTTACAGATAAGCATTTATTTTCCACAGTGTGTGTTTCTATCCATTAATCTGCACGGGTGTGATCTTCTATTCTCGTTGTCATTGTGGTGATTCCCTTATTTTTATTTATTTATCAGCGTTGGGACTGACGGCATTAAAAATAGCGTTCTTAGTAACGGTGATGTAATTCATTTCTGTTTCAAACGTTGAAATGCCGACAGTGAAATGTGACACGTTATTATACGCTGACAGGAAGCTAATTAGCTAGTCAGCAAGAGTTGCAGTTGCTCAGGAATCTTTGGAAAACGCCGCCTCCTAGCGTTTTAGTGGATAATTACAAGTCAGCCCTCAGCTTTAATCTCATGGAACATCTTTCAACGGCACACGCCGCTACAAAGATAAATCCCAGTTCTTATTTCACTTATGAAGGCGTATTTCCATCACAAATCCAACAACTTTCTAGGGAAAGTAACTCGTAGTTATAACTAATTACAGTAATCCCTAATTTATTGTGGTTAATTGGTTTCAGACTCGAGTGTGATAAGTGAATTTCCCCGAAGTAGGGTTCTTTATATCTATGGGATATTTTTCTAATTAGCATAGAAAACCTTTTGAGGACCTTCTAAATATGTTTTTTAACATTATTAGAACCCTCTAGATATGAAATACAACCCCCATAATCATATTTACCCAATATACATAGTAAGAGAAAATAAAACATAAGACTCATGCTTGTGTGTGTTGCTATAAATGTGTTCCCTCAGGGAGCAGAATGGCGGGCGGACAGGAAGTGACATCAGGGGTTCAGAGTTGAGTTTTAGCGGGGCGTGTGTTACCGCCGCAATAGTAGGGATTATTGTGCCTGTTGTGAGATAATTCAAACCAGCAATAAAAGCCTGTTGTGCTGGCGATCAAGTGTGGCGCTCGTGTGTCTCAACGGACATTACAATAACATTACTGACACCTAGTGACCACTCACTGTCTTTCAATGCATCTTCTGAATACCCCATACAGTATAATCCCTTGTTTATCGCGGTTAATGGGTTGCAGAGCTGACTGTAATAAGTGAATTTTGAAGTAGGATTATTAATAAATGAAATATTTTCATAGTTATTGCATAGAAACCTGTTTACAATCTTCTACATACATTTTTTAACATTATTAGAGCCCTGTAGACGTGAAATAACACCCCTAAAACTAAAACACAACGAGTCATGTGTGAGTTTTCCTTGACGAGACAAGACTGGAAGAAAATGTTCGTGGATGGTCTATCACGCTTTTAAAAAGCATTACATTTCTGCCTACAACTAAAATGTAGCAATGCATCCTAGCTTAGCATGTGCCGCACGTCCTGCTCAGGGGTGAGCACTTTTGGTGGGAAACGACGCACTGGATTGTGGATGTACTTTAAAAAGGACTGAATTTACAGTCGTCCCTCACAATATCAAGGTTCGATGATCGCTCCCTCGCTATTTTACAGTTTCCCAGAAAATTAATTAATTAATAAACGATGGCTGTTTCCTGGTAGACTATGGTCTATTATGTCAAAACATATTGAGATGCAAAGGGTCTGTAGTATTCCGGTGATGAGACCAAACACTGATGAGGCATTACCTTACATTACCGTACATTACCTTAACACTGCATGAAGTCATGAAGTTAGCCATGGCATGTCCGACATGATAGAGTGAAAAAAAGTTATCCTCCCATTCCGTGTGGAAGTGGTTTGTTTGTGGCTTCTTAAGTTGAGAAGAAATTCATTTAAGGCTAACTTTTTAGCTCACGAGCTAGCGGCCGCCTGGAGTCCCTGCGTCATAAGAATTGCGCAATGTGTTGCGAACAATGAATAATAGGAGTGTCAGGGTGACTGTAGGGGTGTTATTTCATGTCTTGAGGGATCTAATAACGTTAAAAACTGTCATTTGAGAGCCATAAACAGGTTTTCTGTGCTCTAACTGTGAAAATATTCCATTTATTAACATTGGAATTAATTTATCGCAATCTGGTCTGGAACCAATTAACCGGCATAAACGAGTGACGGCCGTGCATGGATTTCAAGGCCAGTTGAACGCGGTGTTGTTCCCTCAGCAGATGACTGTGTGATGTGAAGTCATGTCTTTACAAGACATGTGACTCTTGT
The DNA here is from genome assembly GCF_027744805.1 of Dunckerocampus dactyliophorus. Taxonomy (NCBI): domain Eukaryota; kingdom Metazoa; phylum Chordata; class Actinopteri; order Syngnathiformes; family Syngnathidae; genus Dunckerocampus; species Dunckerocampus dactyliophorus. Next base: position 4,475,381 of record NC_072820.1, read on the forward strand.
TTGGCACTGTTTATCTTCCCGCTTGTTCTTAGAACTATTGAATACAGTGCAGCATTGTGCAAAAGTCTTAGGACACCACTAGGTTTGTTGTTTTCGTAACGTTTTCCCACAGCCCCACAGCCCTAACTCGACTCACAATTTTGATGACTTTGGACTTGATTTGACAATATCATGAAAGACTTGGACTTTGACATCAATGACTCGGGACATGGCACGGACTTTAGTCTGATGACTTGAAAATACTTGAGATTTTCAGTGACGTTGTTGAGTAAAATGTGTCCCCGTGCGAAGTACTCAACTAACGTGATCGTTCTTATGTCATTTCCCGTAAGATACCAGATTTTCCCACAGAATCTGCCTCATCGAATGCATCTATTTTGTCGAATCAGGTTTAAGAACAAACAACGGGGGTGCGGCTTACATTTCTGAGTGGCAGTGATTAACGGTGTCAACATGCTACCGAGGAGTATGTTCCATCATTTACGTATTTCGCAAATTTATTTGGTAAACGCTTAGCGGTGTTCATACTCGTAAGGACTCGGAAGCCTATGACTTGGGACCTGACTTGTCTTGACTTGAGACGTGACTTGGACTTGCACGTCTTTACTTGAGGCTTGACTTGAGACTTGCAAAACACTGACTTTCTCCCGCCTCCAGCATGCGGTAGGCCAGATGCAGTTATAAGGATCACATGAATAGAAAAGAAATGATTTCCTTGAACTGCCAGCTCGTCAAAAGATGCAGATTGGTCCACACATTGTTTGATTGGCTGTCATTGTTTCAGTCTTGGAGGTTTGCAGCAAATGGGGTTTCTTAGAAGTTGTAAAAGTGGCAATACTACTATAAAGACCTCATTTAGCGGCAAGGCGTTTCTTCTTTCTTGAGCATATGCATTACTGGACGTGCACTAACTCGGCTGGTGGCTGGCAGGTTGCTTATCTACAGTCGTCGCTGTGTTTGAAAAGTTTTTCTCTTACAGTTGCTGCTTATCTGCGGTCTTCTTTAAACTCACAGACGACTTAGCGCTGAAGGAAAAAGTAAATAGTGCACAATGTGGCCACCGCCACAGATAAGAGTACGAAACTCAGTGAAACAGGAGATCCCTGCGTGATGTGATTTAGTGACGGTTGCGATTCCTGCTGGCAGAACAGATTTAAAAACCCTGCAGGAGGAAAAAATGTAGTGCTTTTGCTAACGTTGCTGGAGTTCCGTGTGTGCCGTTACAGTTCTCTCCTGACGGAGATCAGTACTGTAAAGATGACGTTCCTTTGATGATTTTTTTTTTTCATCTGAGAGCATCAGGGTCTGCTTTCAATTTAAAAACGTAAAGGTGGTGGTGGTGGTTGCGATCAGGTGGGATTTAAGATCAGTATCCTCGTTGGAGGATGATTATTGTTGCTTTCATGTAATTGTGCGATGCAGTGTGATGGCTGGTAGACCCCATCCTCACAGCCCACCTGTATTTGCAGAACAGAAAGCAGTGAGGTCAGTGAGGCTAGTCTCTGGGAAGTCAGATAGTCGTCCCTCGCAATGTCGCTGTTCGATTATATGATTTTCAAAAATGTGTTATTCCGTTCATTAATACTGAATCCTACGTCACGGAAACGGGTCTGGAACCAATTAACCACGATAAACAAGGAGATGATTGTATTTCAAAGCTCTGTTTCTGAAAAGTTAGTTGGATGGAGTTCCAACATGCAAAGTATGCATCGTTTGCTCCAACGACAGCTGGAGGGGAATGATTCCAATACAGTTGTGTGCAGAAGCCTTAGGTCACCTGTCACACCCAAACTTTGTAAGAAGTTAGTGAGGATCTGGATAAAGATGCAAAAAAGACCGTTAAATCCCATGGAAGTAGCCTGACAACCAAGTAAACTAGAACACTTAGTTAGGGTTGTATTTTAAAATTATTCTTATTTTATTATTATTATTAGTTATAGTAATTAATTTTTTTGGCCACGTAGTACTTAATTATTGTCTTTTATGTAACACTTTATTTAATGTAAAGTGCATTATTATGATTATTTACAACAATTGATGTTTTTAGCCAGTGAATGCTTATTGTTTTAAATGTAAAGTGCCTTAAAATAAAATGTATTATTATTGTTATTATTATTATTATTATTCACAACACTTTATAGTCAGTTTGTACTCTTCTATTGTTAACCATTTACTTTCTTTTCTTATTAAACTGAACTATTTCTTTAAAATTCTTTTTTATGAAGCAAATTCCTTTTTTTAGTGTAATATGTATTATTAAGTACATTATTTAAAAAAAAACATTATTACTATTATTATTATTATTATTGTTATTTACGGCAAGCATTTTAATGAATTAATTTAAATAAAAAATATATATTTTTAGCCAGGTAGTACTTAAATATAATCTTTTATGTAGCGAGTTGATTTTTTTTGCATTATAAATAAAACATATAATTGTTATTTCTTTTATTCTTGTTAGTCATTTACTTATTTTAATGAATCTGTATTGATTTTAGATTCTCTTTCATGTACTAGTTTAATTTTTAATAACATGTACTATTATTATTACAATGACACACACACAAATCGTACCTTTTTGAGGCAGTAAGCCATCTTTTTTGTTTATGTTCAACTGTAGCATTTTGAAGTGTGATATTTCCTACAGTCTCAAATGCATCACAAACACAGCAGTGAATCAGGACACGAGCCATGTCCGCTCCTCTCCACTCAATGTCTTCTTGTCATCTTCCAGTCGTGTTCTCGAGGCAATGACCCCAGCCTCCACACGCAAAGACTCCATAAAAGTACCTCCCCGGTGACTCCACGTAACATCTGATCCCATCCCTTCACGTCGATCCCCGCTCCCCCACACCTCGCCATATTCCACTCATCTTCCCCACTTCCTAAATCATCATCCATTCTGCTTGTTCTTTTCCAAAAAGGAGTCAGTGCCAAAGATGTAAGACCTGGAACTTCAGACACGAGTCTGCACCTGGGAGGGCTGCGTGCGCAAACCCACCCACACGAGCAGCCCCGCGTCAGTCGCCATCTGCAGAGAGTTGGAAATCAGTACATTTATTGCCAATCAGAGACGGCGTTACTAATAGGGGAGCTGTAACCGAGCACATGATGTAAAGAGAGACGTGATTGTGACGGTGGGGGACAAACAGATGGTCGGTTGTCATGTCTGAGTGGCGATGAAGCACGTGAAGTCCTCCCGGTGTTCATCCTTGGGAGTTACGTAAAACTGAAGTTGTCTAACTCGGATGTGCAGATGTTACCCTGACAGCATTCCCTGCTTTACCTGCTCTCGACACATTTTCTAGCATAGCTTTGTCGGTAGTCTGAAATGTTATACAAATAGTTGGTACATTAGCTGAGAAGAAAGGCGCAAAATGCCTAATTTGGGCTGGGTCACAAGTTCTAATGATGAAAAGGTCACTAAAGCTAAAGACTAAAGGTCACTAAAGCAGGGGTGTCCACAGTGCGGCACAGGGGCCGTTTGGGGGTCATGGAACAGTTTTAAAAATATAATTTAACAAGAATACTAAAAAAACAAACAAACAACAGCAGACATGGAAAAGAACAGCTGTAATTTTCCGAGAATTAAGTTAAAATATTAAGAGAAAAAAGATGTAATTTTATGAGAATAACGATGTGATACGGTATTATTAGGAAAAATAACAACATTTTAGTAACATAAAGTGGAAATATTTTTAAAAAACAACATTTTAAAAAAAGTTTCAATATTATGAGAAACAAAATATAATGTTGTAATTTTTGGAAAATTGCATCGGGTCAAAATGTGTAATATCATGAGAATAAAGGAATAATATTACAAGAACAAAATTTACAAGAAGAAAGTTAAAATAGTTGGGGGGGAAAAACAACAGCAGAAATAGGGGAAAAATAGCTGTGATATTACGAGAATAAAGTAAAAATATTAAGAGAAAAAAAGTTGTATCCTAAGAAGAAAAAAAGTTGCAATTTTATGAGAATAAACTCGTAATGTTATGAGGAAAAATGATGTGATTTTATTAGCACAGAGTTGAAATATTGAAGAAAAAAAATGTTTTTTTGTTTTTTTTTAAGCCGCAATAATATGAGAAACAAGCAAAAGTAAATCACAGGGATGTCCGATATTTTTTTTTTGCCGAGATCCGATATGCCGATATTGTCCAACTTCATCGGCAGAGGTAATAACAGCGATCCAAATAAGAGTACGCCGAGATAATAGTGATCCAAATAGAATTTCAGAACAAGCAATGTGGACCAACCAGGAGCTATGACTTGGCCTTTTATAAGACGCAAACTGGATGTAGATGGACGTAATACAGACCATTTTTAGCCGTTTCAATCAATACTTTCAATGTTCCGTAAGCTCGGCTGAATCGAGATGTTAGTCATACTGAAGCAGATGTTTTTGAGACGTATTTAGATGTTAGTCATGCTGTTCTTTGGCCTTAAAACTGTGAATTTGCTGCCGTATGACACTGTCTGATGTAAATGTTTAGACCAGGGGTCTCCAGCGTTTTCTCTTGTGAGAGCTACTTATACAAAATTAATTATTTTCATAGCTTATTTCAAGCCAAACGACCCGAAGTCGCATTTTGTATTTCAGAATGCATTTCTTTGTATTGTTCTCACATTGTTAACTGAAAAGCCGAATGAAAAGCAGGCTTGCGGGCGCCTCTTACCTATTTTGACAAACAAAAAAACCCTCAAAAAAACGCCAACAGTGTTCCATTCACATAACTGACCTGTATAACCAAAGTACAGTCATATTGTTATCATAGCAGCTAACATGAAAAACTATATTTATCTGGCGTCGCTCGTCTCAGCGTCACTCACAACGCCTCAAGCCACTGCAAAGGTACAGACGGAAGAGTGGATACTACTGGCTCTCGATTTCGCTACAAAAACTCAACAAGATGCTCGTTTGCTGTCTGCATTTTTGACCTGAGGACTGGAGCACAAGTCTTGTGCTGGAAGACACAGCCATCCCAACGAGAGCGGACATTGTAGGTGCTGTTGTTGACGGACGTCGCATTAGCTTCTGTGGGCTACGTCAAACCAATGAGCCTAGGAAAGATGCTGTAAGTATTACATGTTATCATCAATGTACTTGTTAATGCATGATCACAGCACGTATATAAAACGATAAAATGTTTTTTTCAGAGGGCTTCATAGTCGAAATAGGAACATCACAGAATTCCCCCCAAAAAGTGCAGTTTTCCTTTAAGGTTGTGTCAGCAATCAGGTCTGTAATTCACGTGTCTGCATCTCTACTGTCTCCAAGCAATCATGTTTTTATTACTAAGACTTCAAAGCGACAAAAAGTTTGCTGATTGTTGGAGTTCCACAATGAAAGAACGCTCCTCCCACATTATCTCTTTAAACAGTCACTGTGTTGGCCTCTTTCCGTCTTGACGGAACAATCGGAGAGGCATTACCAGCGGCTCATCCTTGTGATCCTGTCCCCCTGGGGTCCACGTCCTCGTCTACTCTTGTGTGAATGTAGGTCGACCGTGAGTTAGTGGGCCTGCCAGTTGGTTGCGATCTTGGTCAAGATGAGTCGTCGACTCGGGCACTGACTTCAAATAACGTGTACTGAGAACAATGCTGTTTGATTATACTACAATCTGGAATGTCTATTACATTAGTCTATAAGCCCGAGCAAGCCTCACACACCGAAGCTTGCAATGTTGCGAGGGAACACTGTAAGATGAACACGATTTTCATATTTACAAACAGTGTGTAAAAATGCAGTAAATATAAGTACATTTATACTTTATACAAGAGAGGGCAGACAGTACAGCGCAGTAATGTTGTGAAGTATGTGTTACAGACAGGTGAGGTATTGTAGAGCTGAATGAAGTCCTGTAGCATTCACTGTGGGAGCGGAACTGGAGGAGTCTGTTGAAAAAAAAGAGCTCCGCTGCCCCCCTTTTGTCCGATGGAGTGGGTGGGTGGGTTTGTCCAGTGTCCTCCTGTCTGTCGCTCTTACGAACGCCTCCAACTGAGTGCCGATAACTTGTTCAGCTTTGTGTATCAGTTTGTCCATCCATGTCCTTTTTTGCTGGCGCTGCTCTTCCAACAAGCCATAGAGCAGCTTGCTGCACACATTGAAGTACTTAAAACTTCCTCAGGAAGTAGAATCTTTGTTTCGGTTAATGTCCGTTTCGGTTAGAGTCGGCCCTTCTGGAACGAGTTAATGACGCTAACAGAGGTTCCACTGTACTGTATATAAATTTTTGTTGTAGGGAACATTTGAAATTTCAGAGGGCTTCTTTATTTTCCTGGCTTCCTAAACTTTGTTTTTTTTTATGTGATGCAGACGAAATAGTTCATAATAATCATTTTTCCATAATTTTCTAGGGAAAATAGTTGCGCTAAGCACCAACATTTATTCACAGCTGAGAAAAAAACTGTTGTGTTGAATAGCAGACTGTAATCTAATGGCAATAATGAGCAGTAATGACAAGAAGAAATGTCTTTTTCAGCATTGTGCAGCCCAGAAACACTGCAGACCTTCCAAATGGAGCAGCAGAGCCCAATAGATTTGTTTCCTTGTCTAAATTCCCGTTTGTTTGGCCATTTATTCCTCCGGGTGTTGGAGTGTGCCGCATTTTCATGCGAGCGACGGCTGAAAAAACAAAACAAATGAAAGGACAGAAGGAGTTGAGGGGTTTGGAGCAGAGCATAGCCTTATCCTTTTGACACAAAAGCTCACTCTGATCCCTGGAACACAATAGAGCCAACCCCCTGCACCCTTGGGCCAGGCAGCAAATAAAAGCCACAATGCAGCATGGCTGTGACTGCCGGAATCCCTCTTGGCCAAACTTGTCCAGCTTGTAGAAGACGTGATGCCAGGGTAGAGTGCCAACGTGGGGTAGAGGCCAAATCCCGAAAACCGCACCATTTGTGTTCTCTAACTGGACAAAGATGCGGGCAGCAGGTTTAAACCACAACCAGGAATATGCACAGATGTGTATGTTCACACATGGTATGGAAACATTGTCAATAAAGTTACGGAACCCAGCAGCAGTCACCCAGAAGTACAACTTGTGGTGGCTTTGTCCAAGTTTTCATAATATTCACAAGTAATAAGTCCCACGGTGACACTCCCAAAATAAAAGAACAAGGCACACAAACACAACACAGTTGGAGTTCACCACAGTGTTTCTCGCTGCGTTCCCTGGAGCTGTCAGCATCTAAACAGCTCTGATGAGGGAAAACTGGGAATTTACCCGCTGAAACAAGAACAATTACATGTTCGACTCCGCCTGAATAATTCATAGGTCGATGTTTTGTGGGATGCCGCGTATTTTGAGACAGGCCGGGCAATCCCTCAGAAGCAAGTGTGCTAGATCTGTGGCCTCAAAGATGAGGGCTGTGAGGGGATTGAAGTGGGCTCCAGAGCGCCTGGAATCAACCGAGTCGAAGCGACACAGCGCCACGCTGTGGTGAAAGTACTGAAAAGCAACAATTTGGTTTCTTTTATTTAATATCCAACCATACAGCAGCCTTTGCAACAACATTAAAAGACAAAATGATTGCAGTTTGGCAGCAAAGAACAGGAAAGCCGGGAGATATATAAAATAGACAATGGAATAAAAGGTTATAGTTGGCGGTAACAGCAATTGTAGTGCAAATAAGCAGTAAACAAACATTATCCACACAAATACACTCCTTATCAAAAGGTTAAGACCAGTTGAAACGTTGCAAGAATTTACATTTTGCACTGCTGGATCGTAAAGAGGTTCTAGATAGGGCTTCAAAATGCAAAAAGAAGAAATAGGAGTGAAACAAACAAAAAAAATTGAGTTTGCAATTTATTACAAAAAAAGCATTAAAGTGAAATAGGCTGATCAAAAGTTTAAGACCACAGCCTTTAAAAGCCCAAATCTTGGCAAAAATGTGGATTCAATGTCGCTTTCTGCCAGGTATTCACACTGTCACGAGCTCTAATTAGCAAAGGCAAAAAAAGCTTTCTCTCTTTGAATGCGGTCGGAATGCTAAACTGCATAAGCAAGGCCTCTTGCATCGCGCCATTGCTGCTGAGGTCGGACGCAGTAAGACAGTCATTTGAAACCTCTTCGCCATCATGATGTGGGGTGCTTTTTCTTCAGTAGAACTATGGAGCTTCAGGTTGTGCAGGTGCGTCAAACGGCAGCTGGCTATGTGGAGATAGATGCTGCAGGGGGCATCTCTCATGACTGAAGGCCCTAATGGAACAGCCTTTTTTAACAGGAAAGAGCTGCACTTTACAAAGCCCGCCTGACAAAGTACTTCTTCCAGAGGAATAAGCTCACTCTTTTGGACCATCCTGCGTGTTCCACTGATCTAAATCCAATGGAGAACATTTGGGGATGGATGGCAAGGGAAATTGACAAAAATGGACATCAGTTCCAGACAGTGGATGCCTTCCGTGAAGCCATCTTCACCACCTGGAGCAACCTTCCCACGAGCCTCCTGGAAACACTGGCATCAAGCATGCCCAAACCAAAATTTTGAGGTGATTAACAAGAATGGCGCCGCTACTCATTACAGAGTCCTTTTTTAAAATATTTTATTTCTATGTTAGGGGGATTTCATGTTTTCTTTTTAGCTCTGGTCTTAAACTTTTAATCAGCAGATGAACAACCTATTCCACTTTAAATTGCTTACTCAGTTTTTTTCCCCTTTTCTTCTTTTTGCATTTTGAATCTCTACTTAGAACCTCCTTAAGATCCGACAAAATGTAAATTTCAATTTTACAACTGGTCTGCGGGGTCCTCCTAGCTGACTGAGATCACATTTGTGTGGGTTTCCAGCTTCAGGATGCTTTTATAACGCAGTGCTTTCTAGCTTAAATAGCTCTCAATTTAGAAATAGATTTGGGGAAAAAAAAGCACACACCAGATCCTTTTTGAAGTGTGTTGACTCAAAAGCGCGCTTGCTATTTCAGAAGGGAATGACTGCAGTGATTGTCAGCTTCTCTCCAACGTGTGCAACGTCCTCTCCTGGCAAACTTTAAGGCCGCTTTGAAATTGAACATTATTCTGGTGACATTCAAGCCTCAAACAATCATGTATGAACAGAGGCCACTGTGGCATCCCGGAGGGGGGAGGAGGGTCGGTACATGGATCTGTCAGTTGATTCTTAACAAAATGTTTGGCTTAACGAAGCATTTGCTTGAGCTAAAAATATCAAATTCAAGCGTCCCTTGCGGAAGTCGCAGCCATTTCCACAAAAGCCACAGCAGGCTTGAGGAAACACGTAGCCCACACGAGACTCCATGCCACAGCAAAGGAGGGTGTCCATCAATCCCTGCGGACCCAGCGGTTCCATCAAGGATCCATCCCAGTCCAGAAGGTCTTGGTCCTCTCGTCTCGGAAACTGTGCTCGTCTTCAACCTTTCTGTATGCTCGCATGCCTTCGCTCAGATGTTGATCTTCTTGAGCTGCTCATACGTGAGGAAGAACTGGACGTGGAGTAAAGGAATCAGTGTTTTCCCGTTACATTCGTTTATCGTGGCAGCCCGAGCTGCAACAATGAATCGATGATTAATCAATTATACAATTAATTGACTACTATTTTGGTATTCAATTAACTTTTTTTATTTATGAAAAAAATGTAAATATACTATGATTTCAGCCTCTCCAATGTGAATGTTTCTATTTCCTAAGTCATCTATGAAAGCAGACCTATAATAGGAATATAATAACAATGTTGCTGTAGCTTGGTTAATATGCACGTCACCTTATATGGAAATGAAGCCTGGTTGGCCCTTTTTGGATTTTTTTTTTTTTTTCCCTCAGATGGCACGCTTAGCTGTGTCTTTTTAGCTGTTTTTATAACTTTACAAGGCACAGAAAAGAGAAAGACATATGTGTTCCTGTCTCACATAAGGATTGTGGATGATTGGGCAAAATTCCAAAAAGGGTGAGGTTTTATTTTAAAAACATGAGATAATGTAACACTTTTCTTATGACACCAACCAAAAAACTTTACCCGCCCACACGAACACCGAGCCTTAGTTTTTGAAAAGCTAAATTTTCTTAAAAGACAAAAACCTGTTTGCACGTGGATGAGGCCAAAACGCATAGAAAAGTATGAGTTTCGATAATATCTGTATTCATGGCTGCCAAGGGTGTTTAAACCTTAGTTACCTGGGTGGTGCAAGACCACATTCCTCGTGTATAAAGTGCCTGCACCTGCCTACCTGACTACTCTGTTTAAAGGGTTAAATCTCATCCCTTGAGGGGTCAGGGGAGCTCACCCAGGTGTTCACAGAGGTAGGTGCAAAAGTGACCCTGCTACATCCAAACCACGCACAATAGAGTAACCCCTTAAATTGGACACAATATTTGACCCTCTGCTTCATGACTGCTTCCCTTCTAAATGGTTTGTTGCTCTTAGTAAGGACCTTTGATCATTTTAACTCATCTATTAGCAATCAGAAGGACCTGTTAGTTATTGTTGGTAATCATGCGACATGCGTTTTGGTCAATCATGCATATCATACAATGATGATGTCAATGGTGTAGGCCCTGGTTTTCGTAGGACTCTTTGTTTGTTAAAAATGTCTTGGATTTCGTACGGCCAATCAGTGCGCCTAACAAACTAGTCTGTTCGCCGGTGTATCATTCGATGGAACTGAGTGCTGAAACAAAGCATCCACGCATTGGTGACTCAGTCTCTGTGAAGAATGGATAGTGGTTCTTTTAGAGTTGGGACCCTATGGATAAGACTCCGGCCAAGGAATCCTTTAATTATCTTTTTACGTGTATGTGGGTGGTTTATTTGTTCATACAACACACATAGAACGACAGACAGCTCCTATCCGTCTCCTTCCTTCGTCCTAATAAGCACAGTATATATTTCTGAGTGTTGGAGCATTCTGTACTTTTTTTCTTATTAAATACGGCTGCAAAAAAAGTTTCAAGTGCCGAAACTTTGATCATGGAGGTGAGAAACACTATTGAATTCACTTTTTGTAACTTTTTTTGAGGGATTTTCTACTTTTGAGCACTATTTGTCACATGGCTGCATTTGCATTGCGGCCATGTGACAAATGGTGCTTTTTACTTATCTTTGCATGGACACAGTTTAGTCACAACTCCCTCTCTCACACTTTGCGGATGTTTCGGACGGCGTTCGTTTTGAAAGGATCCTCATGGTGTTTTTTGTGGCGCTACTTAGGATGCGCCACCGCGGGGCGTTGCATTCGGCTGTGACGTCTTTTTCGCTCCTGTTTCTTACAGAGCATGCTGTTGTGATAATGCGAGCTCTATACAGTAAAAGTGCTGGAGTGGTGTGTCGAATGGACTGCGGAGAGTTCAGATGCAGGCCGACATAAACAGATACTTGTTTTTTTTGCTGATATTAGACCGATATCCCATATCTATATCAGATCGGGACACCCCTAATGGGAACCAACGTTCCGCTGTATATTTTTTGGCTTGGTCAGAGCACGATGCCAACATTGCGGTGTTATTTTACCACCATCTGTGACTTTCTCACCTGGCAATCACTACCTTGAATCAGACCTTGGCATTTGCATGAAGGCTTTCAAAAAGCTCACACTCTTCCCCCTTGCTAGCAGCAGTGGGATACTGAGGCAGTAGTTTACCAAGGTTATATAACGGTCTTAGCGTTAAACACAACCACACGGCTCCCTATGAGCTCGTTACATCACCAAATACATGAAATATTATTATTCCTGCCGATTTCTACCGCACCAAACGACATTGCATCACAGCAGATAAACGACAGAGTGCAACACTAATGAGATGTTTAAAGGATACAATGATGTTCCACGGTCCCAGACGAAGCCAGTTGGGGAAGAAGCCCTTGTAGAGGGCCATGAAGCCCTCCGAGCGCCATGTCTGAGGAGGAGGGGGCGGGAGCAAAGACAAACAGGTTTGAAACACACTTGAGCTTGTTATCCCTTGATCATTATTCAACAATCCTTTGGGTGCTTTTACGTAGCTGGGAAATCGGCATCATGAGGGCTTGAGCTAAATATTTAAGCACGCTGCAAGATATTCAGCACTGGCGTCAAATGTGAAACAAAGCAATTCACCTCAAGCTGAAGGACTCACACGAGGCGACACGGGCTGAGATGTCCTGACTCAGAGTACTTAGTATTGATTTAGCTATAAAACGCACACTTCCCTGGTTTTAAGCATTCTTTTGTCACATACAGCCTCTTGCTCTTGTTGGCGTCATCATTATTTTTGAAAAGACTCCTTTGGACGCAGCTACAACAAGAAGGCCAAGAATTAATCAAAGTACTGAGCGTCAAACTGGGACATTGCAGCCCTCAGACATAAAGGCATAACGTCGTGACAGTGGATATGACTTGCAAATGTCACCTTCATGTTTCATTCAGGAGGTGCTTTTTATTGACCTTTTAAGGTTGAAAGTGGGCGTACATTTCCAGGTGGAGTGTGATGTGTGATGTGTACACAAGTCTGACTATTTTCGTCTACAGGCCGTTAGCACACTTTTAGAATCAGTTTGAGCAACAATATGTAGACTAGGGATGCGGACCGCAGCTGTTTTTTTATTGGCGCATTCTAAAAATAGAATTTACTAAGAAAACTAAAAAAAAAAAAAAAAAAAAACAACCCCCCCACCACGAAAAAGGTCAAAATATTCAGAGAAAAAAAAGTTGTAATCAAACTAAAAAAAATAATAATTTAATGACATAATGAAATGAAAAATAGTCATTTTAGTAGCATTATGTTGAAATATTAAAGAAAAAAGTGTTAATATTATGAGAAATAAAACAACAAAGTTGAATTTTTTTTTTTCAATTGGGTTGCGGAAAAAGTTCTGATATTGAGCTGCAATTAATCGAACACCCAAATAATCAACAACTATTTTGGTAATCAATTGTTTTTTTTAATCGAAATATGTAACTATCCTCTGATTTCAGCCTCTCAAATGTGAATATTTTTGAATTTCCTTAGTCAAGTTTGGAGAACGTTTGGATATCCCTAATGCAGACTGACCTGCAGCAGACAGTCCAGTGTTCCCTGGTACAAAGCTCCTCCTCTCTGGTTCATCATACGTGTTCGGACTACGTCCACAGGGTTGGAAGCCAACGCTCCCGCAAGGCCACACACAAAACTAGACCTGCATGCCGTAAGACCAAGAAAGTGGTTAGTGTTATTTCCCCTGATTTAGTTTTAATTGTTACCATGTAAGCAACAATTGACATTTTATGACAAGAACTGACTTTACAGGCCGCTTAAATCGATATCAACATACAGTGGTGTCCAAGTGTTTGCCCCCTTCCTGATTTATTTTCACACTTAAATGTTTCAAATAATCAATTGCAGTTTTTAAATGAAACTTTTTATTATTAAAAGGGAGAAAAAAATCCAAACCTACATGGTCCTGTGTGAAAAAGTGATTGCCCCCTAAACCTAATAACTGGTTGTGCCACCCTTAGCAGCAACAACTGCAATCAAGCGTTTGTGATAACTTGCAATGAGTCTCTTACAGTGCTGGGGAGGAATTTTGGCCCACTCATCTTTGCAGAATTGTTGTCATTCAGCCACATTGGAGGGTTTCCCAGCATGAAGCGCCTTTTTAAGGTCATGCCACAGCATCTCAATAGGATTCAGTGATGTTGCTAGACTATACGGCCGTTCCCCATCGACCATTATACCTTATTTTATATTGGAATGTTAGTCTACTATGTTTATGCTGTTTTGTTATATTTTCCCACCATATTTGGTGGACTTTGAATATTTTGAAGGCCCAAAGGTGTGAGTTTGGGAAGATCTTGGAACGGATTAGGCTATTTACATGCATTTTACGCTTCGTGTATATATATATATATAAAAAACATAAAATCCCTATAACATAAAGGTTCTTTGAACGGATTATTTACGTTGTAGGGGTGTCTACTGTATTTAAATTTGTTTGATGATCTTTAACATTTAATTGTGACATACATGCAAAAAAATAAGAAATCAGGAAGGGGGCAACCACTTTTTCCCACTCCTGGAGATGGGTGCATCGATGCCCGATGGCCAAGAAATAACACAGTTACTGGTCCAACCGGAATGTAGCGTAATAGCGGGAGCACAGCTGATCCAATTTGCCGCTCGACTGAGCGAGAGCAGCAAATAAAAATCAGACACCACCCAGCACTAACTGAAAGTAAGCGTAACAACCTGGAGGCACATAACTGGTTCCACCTTAAAAACATACTTGATCGTCTTGCTGTGTGCCTTCTAATTTCCTCTTTGCAATAAAATCAAGCGCCGGGGCAGGCGGATCCTGTTCTGATCCAGTCCTACTCTCACTTACAAGAAATGCGTGTACACTGTGTCGCCCATGTGACCCGACAGGATCAAGTGCTTCTTGGTGATGTCATAGACCGGCAGTTCGACGCCGACCACAATGGCCGCTCGCTGAGCAGTTAGAGACACACCCTGATGGAGAAAAAGAGGAAGGGTTGAATATTTAAATGGCAAAATCATACATGATCATTTTCTAAGCTTTTCCAACTACAACTGTGGTAGATTACACCCAGTTTATTCCTATAGGTGTTATTTTATTTCTCCATCTCACAACGAACTATTCGGATTAGCTACTTGGTGTGAGACTAATTAAGGGCGGGTTTAATAAGTGCTTTTGATCGTTCTGAATTTTGTTGGTACACTGATGTTATTTATGCAGTGTAGTTGCTCCATTTTTATGTAATGCACTTTTTTGGCAACAACCATCAGCAGGTGGAATGAGTTTAAAGCCAAATTAGGCTGCAGAAATCCCATCCAAAAAGGTGCAAAAGTGGTTGAGGGCAACCTGTAGTGCTGGGCCATTTGGAACGAAAGGGTGTCAAGTTCGTTTTGTACCACCACATTAGTTGACAGAGTGGTGGAAAGCAAATAATGTGGCTGTCATACACCACATATCACTCAACAACAACCAGAAAGCTGATGTGAAGATGGTTAACGTAGGACTGCCTTTCTGCTCCACCCTTACCGTACTGTCAAATCAACGTTTGTCCAGGGGTGTCCAAACTTTTACCACCGAGGGGCAAATACTGAAAAATGAACGGATGCAAGGGCCACTTTGATATTTTGTAATATGCTTTGTGATATAGGTGAAAAAGTGTATTATTAGTATGAACTTCAGTCTTTGCTCTTTTTCCCCCCCCATTTTTGCTTTTTTCACATTTCTTTTGAAATAATCTTCGTAAATTTTATTTTCGCAATATTATGACTTTATTCCTATAACGTATTAACGTATAACATACCTATAAATATTTCAACTCTATTCTAAAATGACAATTTTTCCTCTTAATATTATGAGTTTATTCTCATAAAATTGCGACTTTTTTCTCATTCGAATACGACTTTTTCTCTTAATATTTGGACTTTATTCTGGTACAATTAAAGCTGTTTTTTTTTCATTTCTGCTGTTGTGCTCTTTTTTTTTTTATTATTCAACTGTTTCAGCTTTTTTCATGTAAATTTTAAATTCGTAATATTATGACTTTATTCCCATAATATTTTTACTTTATTCTCGTAACATTAAAACTTTTTCCCACAACCTAACTTTGCAAAAATGCAACTTTATTTTGTTTGTTTCTATATTTAAACGTTTAAAATTAACGTATTTTTTCTTTACTATTTCAATATGATGCTAATATTTTGACTTTTTTAAAGTTTTCTTGTTAAGGTATGGCTTTAGAATGTACCACAGGCCAATAAAAAAAACAGCCGCAGGCCGCAAACGGCCCTGTGGCCACACTTCGGACACCCCTGCTTTACACAGTGTGGTTCATGTTAAATTATTATACAAAAAAATGGCATAATTTCATCTTGGACTCATTAAAACAACAGCGTAGAAGCTAAAGCCAGGAATGGTAGCAAGTAAAACAAGTGGTTTGTACCTTCCATAGTCCCCTAGTCCCTTCCTCCTGATAGATGTTGATGAAGTTGCCCATCATGCTGCCCTGGATCACATTTCCCTGGGCTTGCATGCGGATCTGAGAAAACAGACACACACACTTTAGGATGAGACAGTAAATATCTACAGAACTCAGTGCTTAAGTAGGAAACATTAGCATGCATTAATAAGCATGGCAGCCATTAGAGAGCAAAGACTAAAGTTTAGAAGGGCTCTCCGGCAAATACTGTAAGTCTGCATGCATTTTTTTTTCTTCTTCCATATTTGTTTGTGGGAACATTCTTTAGCTGAAGCGTCCCTTGCTTTGCTTTCACTGGCTGCTTGTTTACATATTAGTCCTCTGTCTTGCCTCATGACCACTTGGTCACACACACTCACACACACACACACACGCACACACACACACACACACACACACACACACACCGTGATAAAAACTCCTCAGCTGCTGCCAGGCCTATCATATCGGTTAACTCTTAATAAAGGCATTCCGCACACAGGAGGTCATCCTGCCATTAGCAGTCCCTTCAACATGTGCACACAAATCATATTCATGCAACCATATCATTTACAGAAGACTATGTTCAGCCTTGAAGGCCTCACGTCTATTAATACGCCACCAGTGAGGGTTTAACGTAACTATGTCTCAGCACCAGCACAAGAACACTGGTTGGCCACTTTATAAGGTACGCTTATGCACTCTAATATAATCCAATGCAAGAGGTGAATTGAGAAAAAAAATCTGCCTTTACAAAAAGTTAGGCTTAGACTTGATTGGCACAGGTATATTATATTATATAACTACGGGTACACGTGATAACATGACTTCCCACAGCTCTTACAAGCGGTCGGTATCACATTAATGTGAGTTTATCTGCATTGGTTTTTGTGGTTATGGTGGACCTCAGAGGCATATATATACAGTATACACACAGTGGTGTGAAAAAGTGTTTGCCCCCTTCCTGATTTATTTTTTTGTGTGCATGTTTGTCACACTTAAATGTTTCAGATCATCAAACAAATTTAAATATTAGTCAACGACAACACAGCTGAACACAAAATGCAGTTTTGTTTTTCAATTAAACTTATTATTAAGGGAGAATAAAAATCCTGTGTAAAAAAAGTGATTGCCCCCTGTTAAAACATAACTCTGATTAATTGAGATCTATCAGTGTGGAAAAGGTTATAAAGCCATTTCTAAAGCTTTGGGACTCCAGCCAACCACAGTGAGAGCCATTATCCACAAATGGCGAAAACATGGAACAGTGGTGAACCTTCCCAGGAGTGACTGGCCAACCAAAATTACCCCTAAAGCGCGGCGCCGACTCATCCACAACAACATCCAAAGACCTGCAGGCCTCACTTTCCTCAGTTAAGGTCAGTGTTCATGACTCCACCATAAGAAAGACACTGGGCAAAAACGGCCTGCTTGACAGAGTTCCAGGACGAAAACCACTGCTGAACAAAAAACATTAAGGCTCGTCTCAATTTTGCCAGGAAACATGTTGATGATCCCCAAGACCTTTGGAAAAATACTCCATGGTCTTACGAGACAAAAGTTGAACTTTGTGGCGTAAAAGTAACGCTGCATTTCAAAACGACCATCATACCAACAGTAAAATATGGTGGTGGTAGTGTGATGGTCTGGGGATGCTTTGCTGCTTCAGGACCTGGAAGACTGCTGTGATAAATGGAACCATGAATTCTGCTGTCTACCAAGAAACCCTGAAGGAGAATGTCCGGCCATCTGTTGGTGACCTCAAGCTGAAACCAACTTGGGTTCTGCAGCAGGACAATGATCCAAAACACACCAGCAAGTCCACCTCTGAATGGCTGAAGAAAAACAAAATGAAGACGTTGGAGTGGCCTAGTCAAAGTCCTGACCTGAATCCTATTGAGATGCTGTGGCATGACCTTAAAAAGGCGCTTCATGCTGGAAAACCCTCCAAAGTGTCTGAATTACAACAATTCTGCAAAGATGAGTGGGCCAAAATTCCTCCACAGCGCTGTAAGAGACTCATTGCAAGTTATCACAAACGCTTGATTGCAGTTGTTGCTGCTAAGGGTGGCCCAACCAGTTATTAGCTTTAGGGGGCAATCACTTTTTCACACAGGGCCATGTAGGTTTGGATTTTTTTGTCTGATGCCTGATGCATTGCATTACACTGCAGCTGTCTACAACCATGCACTTGTAGTAAGCTTTGTTAAGGCGTATGGTTCGATACTGCTTCAGTCTTGGAGCTCAGTAGCTCGTGCAGTTGTAGCTCATGTTGTAGCCTTCCAGTGTGTGTTTGACATTCTAAGAAAAGCATAAGTCAGTCCAACCTGTTCTGCCGCTACAACAGAGTCGTAATGTGAGCCTCTAGCTACCTTCAGCACATCCGTGGGGTTGGCGATGGAGGAAGAGATGACCCCGGAGAGAACGCCACACAATACGTTGGTCAACAATGTCTCATCTGATAGGCGGAGAGGAGCACAAGGTAGAATTTACATACCGGTTGTCATGCTTTTGCATAAACACTTCAAAGGTCGGCATGTTTTGTTGAGCAGTTAGGCAAACTGTTCAGGCAAGCATGTGCAAGTCAGACGGAAAGCAGGCCTCACCCTCGGGCCTGTCAACCAGCAACCTCTTGAAGCTCTGGTATGTGCCGATTTTGATGGTCCCATAGGATGCCTGGCGCAGCATGGCGGGAGCAATTCTGAAAAAGTTGCATTTATATATTATCCAATGTCTGTGGGGGTGGGGGCTGAAAAAGGAATGGAGAACATGACCACAAAGATCAGAATGATGATGACAGATGCATTTTTAATCATAGATACAAAGGAGAGGCTCAGAGGAAGACGTGGGCGAGACTGCCAATTGTGGTATCGACCCGTACCAAGTATGCCAGCATTGCCAATGGCCATACATTTTACTGTGAAAGAACATTGAACGAGTTCATGATTTTGCCTTTAGTTTGTTGTTAATGATCATAATTGCAATAAAACACACAAAAATCATATTTTTAATAACAGAACAATCTGGGAACAACTCAACAATATACAGTCGTCCCTCGCCACCTCGAGCTTCGAATTTTGGGGCTTCGCTGTATCACGGTTTTCAAAAATACATGAATTGATAAGTCATGCTGTTTTGTGGTTGAATGCGCCCTATTATTAGTCAAAACACATTTAAGCAAATTTGGCATATTTTTTGTCTAAAAGAAGCACTTTCAAGCATAAAAATGGCTCAATTAAGTAAAATACAAATACCTGTATAAGGCATTCAGAAGATGCATTCAAAGACACCATCCAGCTATGTAGTATTGTACACTGGTCACTAGGTGTCAGTAATGTTATTGTAATGTTCGGTGAGACACACAAGCTCCAGAACAACAGGCTTTTATTGCATGTTTGAATTACAGTATCTCACAACAGGCACAATAATCCCTAACACCAAAGAAACTAAACTATTGACCCCAACGTCACTTCCTGTCTGCCCACCACTCAGCTTCCCTAGCACTGGAACACGTTTACAGCAACACGCACAGCCTTACTTATATCTTATTTTCTCTTAGTATGTCTACTGTATTGGGTAATACAAGTGTAGAGGTGAATATAGGGGTGTTATTTCATGTCTAAAGGGCTTTATTAATGTTTAATCATGTTTACTGTTTCTATGCTATAACTATGAAAACACTCAATTTATAAATGAGGAATCCTACTTAGCGGAAATTCACTTAATACGGTCAAGCCTGGAAACACAATAAACAAGGTATTACTGCATAAATACAACAATATAAGACAAATACAACATAAAAAATATAATAGCGTCCAATTATTCTTATTCTATTTTATTACATACAATTGTTTTTGCAAAATTAAGTCCCTCCTGTGTCCTTTGACTTATATACTGAGTAACAATATGAACAACAACAAAAACTGAAAAATATCGGTCTCATCACTACACAGTATCAATTCGATACTTGTGCTTGACTTGTTATAGATACAATCGGTACTCGGATCCACCCACCCCAATTTAAAAAAGTGCACATTAGGAGGAAGTGGTACCATTTACGGGAAATTCGTGACTTTATACTCGAAGGGAAGATGTATAGTCAGAACAGGCAAATTAACAAAAACAGAAGCTGCTGTACGTACCCTGAATACAGTGTTCGAAAGCCCTCCTCTCGTGCTATCCTGACGATAGCGTGCAGCATGCCCCGGTACCGAATTTCTCGGTATTTACTGTCGCCTACTTGGCCTTGAACCTGAAGACGTGTCTTGGCTAAGTCGATTGGAAATGTACCTGTAATACAGACCACCATGCCGTCAGCCCGGACACGACGGAGCCAGACAGACAGCCAGCCACGCATTCGGGCCTCCTGGCAGCTTCCTCGCACATCACTCACCGCATTCCGCCGTCACAGAAGCCAGTCCGCCGTAAACAAACGGTTTCCAGTTGAAGCTGGACATTTTTTCCCGGTCGTGCAGTGCCTCACAATGAAGCTTTGTCAAGCGCCAGGTATAAAATAGGATGTTAACAGTGGCTAATGGGCGGGCCTGAGTCCTTGCCGGGGTCTGAACATGCGGCTCCGTTTCCCCGCTCCTCCTCCTTTCGTGTTTGAGGAGGACGGCCCGCCTTTCGTCCCCTATTGGCTACTACCATAACTGACCCCGCCCACGTGCGTTGCTATGCAACCTCCCCCCCATTGCTGAACGTGGGCTTGAGGCTTTCAATTGGTTTTTAAATTGGTCGTCTGGTGTATTTCTTTTATCATAGTAATGGTTTAGTTTATTTAGAAGGATCTTATTTCTCCCTGTCTCAGAAATCACTAATAATTTGTTCACTTCCTGTGCTCAATATGTACCTTTTTTGTAGTAATGTGTCGTAGTAGAGTTTGTGCTGTAAATAACCAAATAATGCAATGAAGCATTTTTAAGTAATAAAAAAAGTCCATGATGTGTAATAATACGTTATTATTATTTATTTATTATTTTATTGTTTTATTTATTTAAATTTTAATTATTTATGTATAATAATAAAAGGATGAAGAGTAACTAGTAAGTACAGGAGTAAAACTAACATAAACATTGTATAATGCTCAAAAAAATAAAAGGAACACTGACATAACACATCCTATATCCGAATGAAGGAAATATTCTTATTAAATATTTTGTTCTCTGCATAGTTGAATGTGCTGACAACAAAATAACACAAAAAATATTTATGATTTTCATTTTATTTATTTATTTATTGGGGTTACAGTGTCTTGCTGTCCACCTGTTGTCTATTCCATTTGCACAACAGCACGTGATATTGATTGTCAGTCTGTCAGTTTGATTTCACAGGCGTGTGATTGACTTGGAGTTACACTGTGTTGTTTAAGTGTTTCTTTAGTTTTTTTGAGCGGTGTATAACGAATATACTTAGTCCATTGTTTGACTTCTCGATACTTTCCATAATTGTAGTTGTTGATTTATAGCATTGTTTTTACTGCACATATAGCCTTTCTATGACCCTGTGAAAATATCATCGTCCCCTCGGCCAAAAGACGGCATTAATCATAAGTTATTATGAGGACAAATGACCACATTAACAGAATTAGAGGTCCAGTACTCTCATAAAACACTAATCAACCTGACAGGGTGGATTATTGGCCTCTACGGTAACCCATACCAGCATCAAAGAGGTACAATTAAAATATACCACTAAAATATTTGAATAATACAAGTTGTACTACAGTATCTGCCAGTCTTTCCAGAAGAGTGGAAGATATTTTTCTGCAAATAGTGTCTCTGTCCGATGACATAGAAACTTGTAAGGCTTGCGTCCTCTACCAATTTTTTTTTTAAATGACCTAAAATGAGGTGTTTCTCTGTGCTCACAGCCATAAGTATTATGCTGTATTAGGTGGTATGACGGATTGTTTGGGCCAAGGACGAGCAATGTATGCACATAGCCAAGGCAAGGCAAGTTTATTTATAGAGCACAATTCATACACAAGGTAACTCAAAGTGCTTTTCAGGCAAGAAGGGTAAAATCACTTCATAAAATCATTGCATAAAACATCAACAATAAAGATGAAAGTTGCATCTCTGTGTGGAGTTTGACACGTCTGTTCACCATTGCCGAGGGGGAGCAAGAGCGAATCAGGACGGGAGCTTAATGTCAGCCGACTGATGTCATAAGACATCTACAAAGTGACGTTTACTACCTTGGCTCGTGACCGACATAATGGGCACCCCTGGCCTAGAACATCTTTGTGTAGAGCCACAATTATTTTTTGTCACGTCCTCAGTAAGTTCTTTGCCATGAGGTGCCATGTTAAACTTCCAGTAAAATACAATCAACACGCTTATCATATGTAATCTGCCATTCGTATTTCAAAAGAAATGAATATGGTAATATTAGAACATAAGAAAAAATAACATAAGGGGGAAAAAAGCATGCCATAAAACATATTGTATGAGGAGCAAGTATTTGCACTTTTTTCTCATCAGCACTAGAGGGCAATACAATACTACGCAACAGTCCCACATCACCATGGCCCGTTAAACACTTTATTGACCCTCCTTGGATGGTGGCCCCGCCAGATACACTTGATTACGTTCAGGTCATTCAATTACATCTCACAGATAACAGGACGACGGATGTATCTATAATTAGGAAATGTGTCTGTATATCACCTTTTGCAGGGCTTGAATTTGTGTGGCTGATGTACCTGTCAGAATGTATGTGTCCATAGATTTTCACACGATATATCGCCGCTGTAAATACCGCAAGTCCGTCTTATCTGTCTTCTATCACATTCGTCCTTCCAATTTCAGCCTCTGGAAACGAAAGGGCTCAATTTTCGGGACTGGAAGACATTCATCTACTGTGTATGTATTAATATCATATGCTTGTTGTATTGTTTGATGAATGGGTCGGCAATGGGTCAGCAACCTCAGCATTGCCATCAGTACATTATTAATGACCAAGGAGAAACGGGAGGTGTGTGTATCGTTGTGCATGTGTGTGTGTGGAGCTTGGATGACTGCAACACACACACATCGACTAACGGAAATAGACGGGTGGAATTATTGCAGTTTTATCTGAAACCAATAAGGACAGGGATGGAGGGTGCTCTTAAAATTGCCCACATTTAATGTGGTGATTTGTCAAACGCAAGCCTGAGAAGACGCTTTCAGTATCGCAGGGGGTATATCTGTGTTTGCTACATAATAAGGAGAGAATGCTGTTGTATGGAGCATCATATAGTTTCATACTGTAACACTATCTCATATATTATAGCAGCAGTGGTATTTATCTGGTATGCAAGAGCATTGCCCCTCTTGATGACAGCGTGCACACATCATGAAACACACCCACGCATGCTGGATTGCTGTGCTAATTGTTTAAGGAATTGGTGCCATTTGTGCCCCTGCAGGAAATAAAATGTGTAAGTGTACCACAGAATTAACTGTCACATTTTATTTTGTTAACCAAAGTATCCTGCACAATTTATCTGATTGCATATTTAATAAATAAAATGTAATAGATTCATTTGAGCTACTTGAACACTGGAAAAATAATGTTTCCTAAAATTAGACTTAACCATGAAAGGTTTTCCACACATCCGCTTATCCTCACTAGGGTTGCGGGGGTATGCTGGAGCCTATCCCAGCTGACTTTGAGCAAGAGGCAGGGTACACCCTGCACTGGTGGCCAGCCAATTGCAGGGCACATATAGACAAACAACCATTCACACTCACATTCATACCTATGGACAAATTAGAGTCTCCAATTAACCTAACATACATGTTTTTGGAACGTGGGAGGAAGCCGGAGTACCTGGAGAAAACCCACGCACGCACGGGGAGAACTTGCAAACGTCAGACAGAGATGACCAAACCGAAATTCGAAGCCAGATGTTGCAGATCTCCTGACTGTGTGGCCAACTTGCTAACCACTAGACCACCGTGCGGCCTCACTCATTTACTTTTCCATGTATTTGATCATATTTTAACCATGACTGAATAGCAACACAGCCAGTACACATTTTGAGTAGTTCAACCTGTATATTATCTGATTTATAGTTGGAAAAAAAAGACAGAAAATGTACCGGTGAGTTTATTTTGAGTGAATTACAACAAATGGCACTGATTTGGTGGAAGGACTCTTTATTTGTTCTGACCTGTGTCATTGAAAAAGTCATTGCTTGTACACAGATGTGCTTATAATGAGTGACCGAGGAACAGCAATGTCAATGCAGCATCACCTGCCTGGTGTTTTACAGCAGTAAATGCCTGTGCACACAATGTGTGTGTGTGTGTCACTGAGTGATAGACAGATAGACAGTATAATGTAGTCAGGAATTCTCAATGTGACTGCATAGTTACATAACCTCAATAACCTGCATGTGTATATACAGTCTATACCCATTTTGCACACCCCTGTTTTAGCCGTCATTATTTCACTTTACGCACATTTCAGTCACAACCGCTCAAATTTACAGATTTTTGATTAAAACATTATTTTTGTGTTGTGCCTTGTATTGGTAGAAAAAAAATGGCACATTGGCAAAGCTTCAGTTGCACAGAAAGTAGTCAGAGGCAGAAGTAAGAAAACAAGTAACACATGTGGAGCACACAATGTAACTGCACCATACAGACTATGTGGGTGCGGAAATAGACGCTTGCACACTAATTTAAGTGCAACAACACAATTTTGTATGCATGTGTGACCCCCAAGGTATGCTGGGTAGCCCACATGCACACTTCCCCAACAGATTAGGTAGCATTGTTTTGGATGTATGCTAGTGTGTAAGCGTGCAGTTACATTGTTTGTTCCAAATGTGTGACTTTTGGTTGCACCAGTGTTTATCGTACGGGCATCTACTGTATACATTCATACTTGCTTAATATTTGAATTTACAGTATTTACAGTGCTATGAAAAAGTGTTTGTCCCCTTCCTGATTTCTTAAATGTTTTAGATCATCAAATAAATTTAAATATTTGTCAATGACAACCCAACTGAACACAAAATGCATTGAGATCTATCAGTGTGGAAAAGGTTATAAAGCCATTTCTAAAGCTTTGGGACTCAATTTCAAACACTTTTTCACGTTGCTGTACTAATAACATGTGAGGGATGTTTGTGTTTCTGAAAAAGTAAGTGGAGCTATTTATTTCAGCTCGTGTGATGTCATACGGTATGCGGAAGTCATGCGGTGTATTAGTGCATGCGGTGCAAGTCTTTTCATGCTGAAGGGTTTAAACGCCCACTCATGTCCTAGTTAGGGTACATCACGACTTGTTCGCTCCTCTACAATTCTATCCTCCAGGATTAACATACTGCAGATTTAATTTTCGGAAGAAAGGCTCGATTGGAAATCCTCATTCCAATTTGCTGAGCGAGATTGGATGAATAAATCAGACTGCAGTTGTATATTTGCCACTGCTATTGAAATGTTTTTCCTTTACTGTAGACACACAGCAGGGACACACCGTTGTTGTGTTGGTCCTTCGTGGTGAAGTATTTTTACCCCATCCTCGGGGCAACACTGAACTTAATGGAAAGCGAAGGCTTGTCCACAATAGTTAGTGTGTGTCTTAGTGTGTGCCTGTCCTAGTTGTTTACCATGCCCTCCCTCACTGTGCTCTGCATCCCCCCCGAACTCCCCCAGCTCTGAGAAGACTCATCGCTGTGGATGCTGCGTTCTGATTGCATTCAGACCGGATGATGATGGAGGTGAGCCGCGGTTACACAAAAGCTTACTGATATTCTAAAAAGGAATTCTTACAGCACATTTGACGTCATTCCCATGTCCTCATGCGTCACTGGTCTTTATTGTTCGGCTTCTTGCATTACTTTGCATTGTTTTAGTTTTATTCAGAGTACACCAAACCCCTCTAAAACCATGTGTGCATCACTTTGACATTCATCCTTGTCCAGTAAGCATCCACACCCTTAAGGTCCTTCTACTATCAGCAACATCCTGTCGTCAAGGCCCTCTGCTGAAGGTCTGAGAAAATGGTCTACTTGCAAAAAATATAACACGCAAAATGGCAAAAACTTCTCCAAGGCCTTTGCTGACACGTCATATTTCACCTGCACTGAAGAAAAATTTTTTTGTTTGCCCAAAGATAGCAAAAAAGCATCTGGTGACAGTGAGTGCAGTAGTTCTCCAGCCTGTGGACTGCAGGATGTCAAGCGTGGACGAGGAAAGTGACATCTACTGGTGCACAATGATGCCTTAGATCAGGGGTCCCCAACCAGCGGGCCGCGGGAAGCTGTGAGGTGCAATGATGCAAAAAAAAATACACCCTAGTGAGGATAAACGGCATAGAAACCGAGAAGAGACAAGACAAGTTTTTTGAGAATAATGAGGGGTAGAAAACTTGTATGCAAAAAGACAAATCAATACAACCTGGACGGTTTCTAGAGAAAATGTCTAACTTCTTCAGGAAAGGATGTGCATATGCAAGGGGAGGGGTGATTGCCCAAGGCTGTTGAGTCTGAGGCACAATAACAATATAATAATAATTATACTACTACTACTACTACTACTACTACTACTACTACTACTACTACTACTACTACTACTAATAATAATAATAATAATAATAATAATAATGATAACACCGGCTACTGTTATGGTCATAACCCACGACAAGCTAAAACTCAACCTCACTTCCTGTCCGTCACCCCTTCTGCTCCCCGACTCGCACCAGAACACATTTACTGCGACGCACACGAGTCTTATTTATGTCTGAAATGGCTTATTTTCTTTGACTATAAAGGTGACTATATGGGTGTTACTTCATGCCTGGAGGGCTCCAAAAATGTAAAAAAAACTGTATTTAGAAGGTCGTAAACAGGTTTTCTATGCTCTAAGTGTGAAAGTACTCCAAAAGAGCTCCTTCTGGATGACATGTAAAATGGTGACTCACCGAGGTAGAATGGTGGAAGACGTTTACAGCAGCTGTATTTTAATAATAATAAAAAAAACAATACAGGGCCAGAGCGTATCGATCATCCATTGTTGGCTTAAATATTGCGATAGTTCGATACATGGACATGGACTCGTTGTTATTTGCTAGTCGTGTCCTGTAAAATAAAATAATAAAATAAAATAATAAAAGTGTCACAAGATTTCTTGTTCAGAAATAAAACTGTCTCGTGGGCACTTGTCCTGGGACGATAATAAATTAATTAATCACACAAGAAATGAAAATAAACTCGATCATTTTGCCAGCCTCAATATATCGCCATGAGCATGCGTGTCTTTTTTCCTCGTCTCCCACCTCCAAACACACAGGAGGAGGGCTCACTGTGTGCATTGGTTTCACCACCTTGGTGTGTTTGCTTTATAGAACAACGGCACAAACGGACTGAGCTCTTTTGTCAGTCATACAGTCTCTTTGTCTCGGTGGGTGGAGGCGGGGCCTCTAGCATACACACAAAGTGCAGAGGAGTGTAACAGAGTAGAAATTATATTAGTAAATTGCAGTATATTGTCATATATATTTTTTTATACTTTTTCATTGTACTTTTCTTGAAAGTAAAGCAAAAATCTCGCCTCGTCTCGTAAACCCAATCTCGTGTGAACTGTGTGTCGCGTGACACTCCAACCCGTGAATGTGAAAAGTCTGATTTGTGTTTGTTTTTCCAGAGGTTTTCACTCAAAAATGAATATTGCAGTGTCAGTATATTCTAAAGCCTGTTTGGAGGGGTTGCCAGATGTTTCGCTGGACTTAGATTTCATGTAATGCTGCTGATTTAATGCTCTTCTCCTGCCAAGAAAAGAGCACACAGTATTTTACAGTCTATTTACACTTGCTTACACCGGTTACATTTCTAACCATCTCTAACAACCCTTTACACATTTTGGCCTACATTTATAGCAACACATGACAGTATGTCTTCTCCCACTGTCCTTCACTCTTCTCCCTGTTAGATTGGATTAGCAACTGTTTTAATGGCTCCATCCATCTCCTTTGTTTATTCACTTCTTTTTCTCTCTCGCTCTCTTACACATGTTCCCTTTCTACCTTCCATCTCTCTTCCTCATGGGCAATTACACATACAAATGCAGTTTGTTTTCTGCGCCGAATGAAAGGAAATGAATTTATCAGGCCATTACATTTTTGGTTTGAGGTCACTTGCCGTATTATGTTGTCGACGAGAAAAGGGGAAGTCACAGTGTCACTCCTTCAATTTGCACAGTACATTAGCCATGCAGATTTATGTAAATTCCTTCCCCGCTGTTTGGCTATGGCGGACCGGGGCTTCATGCTCCCGCAAAGCAGATTGAAAGCTTAAAGGGAAATTTGCGAAGCTTGACAAAAAGAAGCAAAAAAAAAAAAAAAAAATGGAGGCGAGAGGAACGTCGGCTGACGTAGCCGGCTTGATGGTCGTCAGACATACGTAAGACGCCCACGCACACTTCTATGAGCAGCGGGGAACTCTGAGTCCCTGCCTTCTGGTTCCCAAAGGGCAAACCAAGGACAAGCTCACAGCTTATTGTTATTCCGCAAAGCCAATGCACAATACCTGAAGTGAAAACCTATAAGTATAAAAATGACATTGAACTATTTGTTTCTAAACCTTTTTCTGACCAACTCTCAATTCCATCAAAAGGTGTGTTCACCTTGAAAAAAATGACTCATTGGATGGTGGAATGTGTGTGTGTGTGTGTGCGTGTGTGAGTGTGTGTGTGTGTGTGTGAACATGCTGTTAATTGATTAGCTGCTGTTTCCCGAAATCAGCCTGCAGCATCATGCGCAGTATGGACGCACACTCTCGTGGGGTTTTAGACAAAACGTGGCAGGCAGGACTGCTGTCAATGACGATGACGGGGCACTCACACACGCCTCAACTTTAACTCTCACTCCACACCAAAACAATTCCACCCCTCCTTCCCATCGCCTTCTGTCGTGTTCTACTTTTACCCGATTCCCTGAGGGCAGGAAAATGTCTCTTATCAGCCCAAACCAGATGCAGCAGTGCATGTGTGTGTGTGTGTGTGTGTGTGGGAGATAGTTAAGAATAATCCTCTCTTATTGGCTCAGCAGTAGCATGTTTCAGTGTAGGTGATGACTTGGGAGTTTTTTTTCCTGGAATTATCAGCCTTTAATGTAGCATTTGTACACTTTTTTAGATGCCACACACTCTAATGAGGAAGTCAAACATCACAGAAACACAAATGTGGTGTGCATGTGTGTGTGTGTGTGTGTTATATTACACTGAGCTTGTCAAAGACGTTGTGTAAGCTCAGCTACTTTTTTGTAAACCATATTAATGATTGTGTTTACTGTGTGTGTGTGTGTGTGTGTTTGTTAATAAAAAAAACAACCACCTGCAAGCGCGCAGCAAGCACAGCAATCACCTCTCTAATTGGTTGACTTCAAATGACCATTCATTTGTTTCTGTCGCCAACATAAGTCTGCAGATCTCCACCATTGGACCATTCAGCCATTGCGTGTGTCTTTGCAGCCATATGCCAAAATTGAGCGAAACGAAAAACTCTCCTCTCTGTAGTTGCCATAGTAACCGGCAATTCACCGCATCTGGCAAATTATAGGGCTGTGTTGAAGGGTGAGAGAGTGTGTGTTCATGAGAGTGCAAAGTGTGTGTGTGTGTGTGTTTGAAGGAGACTGCTAACCCCTCCCGCATACAGAACGTGTTCTTCAGGTAAAAAAAGGAGAAGCAGAAAAGAACGATTATTTAGTGTTTTTCAACCAGTCAATCGCAGGTAATGCTCTGTTGCTCGCGCTCTCTCTCTCATACACACACACACACACGCACACGCACACACACACACACATGTTAAGGCTCATTAATGCTATTACGGAACACAAAAACCCAGCCTGTTGCAATGATTAGCAAGCTATATCAATAGTCATGTTCTAAACGCGTCCTTGATGTAACCTCTGCTCATCTCAGGTGTATGTCATCTCCAGGAGTGCTTTTGGATTGACACGCTACTGGGAAGATGCCAGTCACTTTAAATGCAAACAATCTCAGTTCCTTATCTTTATACATAAGCAAAAGGGACGCACACTCAGCAGCCTCAGCATCAGATGCACCCGGAGGCAATTGTAGATTCCCTCAGTGCCCGAAGTATACCTGTCAACCCTCCAGTACTGCAGGTGGCAAATGGTATTTAAAACATTTATACGCCAGAACAAGGCTTAAAACCTGCATGTATTTCTGTATATGGAACGGATTGAGCAAGGAACTCAAACAGAGCACTAACATGAGCCATTTCAAGAAACAATATAAGCGTTTGATGTTTGCAAAGTACAAGGAAGGGGAGTCGTGAAACACCGTGTGCATGCAATGCCATGTCTAAACACCACTACACTCACTACTAACTCTTCCTTCTTGTCACTTATTACTCTTCATTCCTATGTGAGTCAGTGCTATGTTTAATCGCACTCACCCATTATCAACAATGTTCACACATATTATTTATTATGGTTGTCATATGAAGCAGTTACAGTGACATGAAATTAGACCACTGTTTTACCACATTATTACATCATTTTCCTATGTATTCAACCAGAAGAGAGTGTATTTGCAATACAGGAAGTGAACAAATGTCGTGCAATTGATGTAAAAAAGGATGGGGGGAGGGGTAGGATTAAATAAGCTTTGCTTCTTCCTACTCCTTTTGGACATGTGGAACTGTCAATTGTAATATGTGATGTATTCCAATGTAAACTGTATGCATGTTCAAATAAATTAAACCATTACCATTTTTCTTGCCTCGTCACTGGAAACTCTCCACATTGTCACTGCTCAGCCCTCGAGGACCCCCTTCAAGACTGGGGTCCCAAGCATTAGATGCCTTTGCCTTTGCTCTGATGAGAGCAGTATCTAAGATAGAATAATAATAATTCCGCTTTCAATGACACTGTCAGAGATGTATTTATTTAACAATATTCATTTAACAACATTATTAGCCGTTTTAGTCTGGTGACAGTCCAAAGCAGCGTAGATCTCATGGGTTCTCATCTAGGTGCATACTTTGTATTTACAAATAAGATACATTTTCCAGAATATAAAGGAAAGTAAGGGAGATTCCTTCCTTGAATGCAGTAAATGAAAAATAGATTCAGTTATTAATAAAAATTTTGGGGGGTTGCTTTTTAATTGAAAACTATGCATGTGGCATTTATAAACTATTGCATCAAATCTCTTTCAGCAGATAATTGAGAATTAGACCTCAGGAGAGAGGCGACTGCACCCATCAAGATGGCTGGCCAAGTGCAATTACTGTCATTGTGGCCCAATGGATAACGTGTATGACTGTATGGATCAGAAGATTCTAGTTTGGACTCCTGACTAGCTTGACGTGCCTTTCAGCCGTGATTGTATAGTGTAGTGGTCACCAACCTTTTTGAGCCCAAGATCCCTGGTCTCAGCCGCGAACCTGCCAAGATCTACCCCCAAACGCTTGATGAGCTTTATTAATACTCAGTTCAGATTTTCATCCAGCTGTCTGATTTGACATTGATATAACGTCTGATGTATTGTCTGGTATCTCTGATCACCAAGACAGGCAGTCATAAACATTTACGCAAATTTCAACAGCAGCTGCCCGGATGGCTCGAATGTGCTATTGGTCCTGAGAAGGACTATTCGATGCCCTGCAATGTGCCTGGCATAAAAAAGATGAAGTCCGCCCTGAACAGTGCCTGTACTAATTCTAAACATCTAATTGTGGAATTTAGAAGAGCGATTGACCGGGCATGTCCCACATATCGACTGGGTCGATCAACGGGTTTGTGACCCCTGCATTACACAACGGGATGAAGATGCCTTGAGATCTCTTGCGTGTCTTTTGGTATGTCACTAACCAACCACGTACTAACCACTATATCAGGGGTCGCCAACCTGTCGATCGCGATTGACTGGCAAAATTTGTTAACCACTATATCAGGGTTTGCCAACCTGTGCCCTATCATATCACAACCACATAAACAACACATCATGTTTGACCTTTCAGGTTTGCCGTATAAATGAATCCTGCTTAGGCTATAATTAGTGGATCAAAGTTTTGCTTTCACTCCACTGACCTTGTGTCTCCCCTGCAAAATAAATCCTCAATTTCACAGCTTTGCTTACTTGAATAAATCTGCACCAAAAGCGACTGCGTGCACAGTTTTCTCTGTGGAAGAAATAGGAGTTGAGCCTTGCCAAGTGGCTCTATAAATCACGGTTAAACGCTTTGTGCTTAAGGTTTAACCACTCCCCATTAGAAAGTCATGTATGGCTGTCAGCTAGTTTTTTTAAATTTTTTATTAGAGGCAGTACACTATTTATTTCAAAAAGCTACTGGCCGACTGGCAACTTCTACCTCCAATGCTTGACAGTATTGAAAGTCTTCCTTGCTTGAAAACTAATTTACCCCCTCTGACGTCTTTGTTATTGTACTTTCACCGAAGCGAAAAACAACAGGAGCCAAACAGACAAACAGTGTGATCTCAAAAAGGAGCCCAAAAGTGGGAAATGGAGAGTCAGACAGGAGGATGAGGAGGTCAAAGAAAAATGGATGGATGTTTTTGTGTTTGTGTGTGTGTGAGACAGGGTTGTGCTGTACGGAGAGAGATGTGTGCGTGTGTGAGGGCACTATTAAAGCCTTGTACCATAAATCTCTGACAGTGCATGTGTGTGTGGAGATAACAGAGGGATGTCTCTCTTCATTCTGCCTCTGTCACAATGATGCATGCACTCCTTTCTTCTTCCCGGTGAAATATTAAAAGGCGGCCGCCTGTGTGTGTGATCCCAGCCAGTGTGTGGCCGACATGTTTGGTTATTCCTCACCTCTTATCAGCGCTGGCGTTTTGAAAGTGGTGACTTGTAGCCACCCTGGAAAAGAGTCAAATGACAGCGGGACAACCACACAAATCCAGACGACCAAGCCTGTGTACAGCACGTGACATGGTGTTAGTTAGACGAGAGCGAAAGTGTCCAGAGATGACATCTTTCTTGATGGATGGGTTCCTGCTCGACTGGTTTGATTGATCACATAATGACAAGCATGTTGCCACACTCTGTTCTTCATTTAGCTGACAGCGTTTCCTTTATGGCACCTTGTGTTATGGTATCATAATCACGCCTTTGTGCCGTGGGAATAACTCTTTCTAGTACGTGACACACCGAAGAAGCAGTTGAGATGTTTCCCTGTTGCATCCTCCATCTTTCAAGTTGCTGCTAGCCTGTCACTTACTTTATCCTTTTTTCCAAGATTTATCTGCTTATTTTTCTGGTTGTGCTTCTGTATGAATGGAATAGACACGAAATGGGAGGATGGAGTTAAAATTCTGCCTTTGGATTCGTTGGAGGTTGTATATCCAGGCTGGGAAACGCCTGCGTAAATGGTAAATACTGACAGGTATTGGCACACAAAAGCACACAGCATTGTGGTGATATGCCAACTTTGCTGGGTTCGGTGGTAAAAGCCAAGGCAACCAAATGCTAATTTACAGATTCTTGAAGGGAGAAACATAAAGTAAGGCCCCCGATGACCCTTTTCAGTGTGTTTGTTGTCTTAGATGTATTTTACTGTGTGATTGATTTAAGCAAAAATGCACAAACCTTTTGAGAAGGGAAAACATCTTGGCGGCCACACGGTGGCCGAGTGGTTAGCATGTTGGCCACACAGTCAGGAGATTGGGAAGACCTGGGTTCGAATCTCCGTGCGTGCGTACGTGGGTTTTCTCCGGGTACTCTGGTTTCCTCCCACATTAGGCTCCATCATACCCGCGACCCTAGGATGGATGTATGGATGTATGGATAACCTTTCATGGTTAAGTCTAATTTTAGGAGACATTATTTTGAAATGAATGGATGGATGGTTGGAAAACATCTTGGCAAGTCATTGCTGCTCTCAAAAAATGTCTGCCCCCATCTTGCTTCCAATGCCAGATATAGTCCTGGTCTTAATCAGACCAAGAAGATGTGGTCTCCTTTGATCTTCCCATTTAGCTTGGGTTCCCATGGCAATGCATCCTGGTTTGTCCTGGTCCGGTCTGGTGTTTTTCCGCTTGTGAATGCCTCTCCTTCACTCATCCCGCAGTTCGATTTTTTTGTGTGTTATGGTTGACTGCATTAAGTGTGTGAGACTTGTAGCCAATTGTATCCTATAATACAATCTCCATGTAAAAAAGCCTATTGCTCACACCAAGGAAAGCTGGAGTAAGAAACTGAAGTAATTTCCCACACTTCCACCAAACAGTAAAATTCTGTTGAGTTTGCACTTTGGAACAGCAAATCCAAACCTGTTGACTTTGTCCCACAGGGTGTGTTGGAATCAGCTAAACAAATCTTGTTTTTACATTTATTATACAGATTATAATCCCTGAAGGGGAAATTGAATTGACACTCTGTTGTATATATTTTGTTGCACATCAGAAATACAACACAGACTACACACATTCAGGCATGCCAGGACAGATGTCAGAGTTAGGGATCATGCAAATTATGACTGCGCCCCTGAGCTGAGCGTGGGAGGAAGCACCTCGTCAATAGTTTGTAAGCAGGCGAGCATTTCTCAAACAACTAGATGCAATTTTATTATTTCTCGAACTGGGACCCTCTGGTTGTGAAGCCCAAGTGCTTGCAGACTGAGCTACTTAGCTAGAGACATGTTACTTGGTCTAAGGGTGTCCCTGTAAATACAAAACACAAAACGCTTTGAATTGTTTCTCCGTCATCATCCATGGCAGCTTCTGTGGAACTGCAAAGCAGACTGGAACTGAAAGACTGGCTCAGAAACCATGTAGGGCTATGACTAGGGGTGTTAATAATGATTCGATTCGTATCACGACTCGTGGTTGCCGATACGATTCAAGAACGATTTAATTTAGAACGATACGATCCGAAACAATTCAGTAACTTTAAATCGATTCAGTAACTTTTGGCTGAATCGAGAACTCCACGCAATAAGTTAGATATGGTGATATCAGTGAACAGTACAGCGTATGTTGTGCTTTTTGGTCTAGAACAAATTTTGCTTTAATTCAGTATTGAGGTGTTTCTTGCCACTTTATGTTGTAAATTTTTAATGTGAGATTTCCAGTTCATCTTCTCGTCTATTATAATCCAGAGAAATGTATTTTCGTTCACCCTGTCAATGTCTACACCATCAATTTGTATTTGCTCATACGCTTCCTTTTTGCACACCAAATGGCATTACTTTAGTTTTACTTGGGCTCAGGCTCTGTTTTTATCAAACCATCTTTTTAGTACAGTTAGTTCATCTGTGGGTTTTTTTTACTAGCTCTGATGTGCTACAGTATCTCCAGAACAGAATGCAGTTGTATTGTCTGCAAATAATACTAGCTTTAGGTCTTTCGGGACTTTACAGATGTCTTTTATATATAGATTGAACAGTTTGGGTCCTAGGATTGGCCCCTGGGGTACGCCGCATGATATATTTAACCTCGCGGATGTACAATATAGTCTCCTTGCTTCACATATTGCCTTCTGTCTGCTAAGTCGCTTTTAACCCAGTTCAAGACCAACCCTCTGACTCTATACCTTTCTAGTTTTGTGATTTGGATATCATGATTAATTGTGTCGAAGGCTGCACACTTTCTGTGATCTATAGCATTGGTAATTTCCTCTGTAATTTCAATTAGTGCCATGGAAGTTGAAATGTTAGTTCTGCATCCCTATTGGCTGTCCGCGAGTAATTCATTTTTATTTATAAATTTGTCCAACCTGTTGTTGAATAGCTTTTCAATGATTTGGGAAAGTTGTGGTAATCAGGACACTGGTCGGTAGTTTGTGAAGTGATGTTTGTTTCCATTTTAAAAAATTGGAACTACTATTTTCATTTTGTTTGGAAATGCACCAGTCTGGAATGATAGGTTTCCAAGGTACGTTAGCGGTTGTGCAATCTCCTTCATAACCCTTTTTATCGTGTCCATTTCTATTCCGTTGCAATCGGTTGATTGTTTTGCTTCAAATTTATTAATAATATTGATGATTTCCTTTTCTGTAATGTTAGTGAAGAACATGGAATTGGGATTCTTGTCTGTAATTTCATTCCTTTCCGCTACTGGTGGGTAATTTGGGATATTTGTTTCTAGTTCCGGTCCAATATTTACAAAGTAGTTACTGAACTTTTCAACTACGTCATTCATATTGTCATATTTGACATTTCCATCTGTGAAATAATGAGGGTAGTCTGCTTTCTTAACGCCAGGATGCCCCATGTTGCTCTAACCTTGTTTTTGTTCTTGTTTAACAATTGACTATAATATTCTCTCAAACTGTTTGTTAACTTATTTTTGTATATTTTCTAAGTTTTTTCTGCTTCTTTGGTTTTTTGAATTATAAAAATCTGATATCCGATATGTGGGCCGATAACTGATATATGAAAAAAGAGCATTGATGTACACAGGATATATGCTGCACATGAACATCAATTCTTATAATACCCAAAATATGATTCAACGAAAAGAAGCAGAAGGCTGCTAAATGAAAATAAGGAATTTTACTTGGTAAGACTGTCAACATGCTGTAAGTGAATCAACTGATCAAAGGAGGAAGAAGCGAATCAACTGTATTTCACAGGTCCACTACAACTTCCATGACGACCACATACCCGGAAAACAATGACATCACAGACAGGCAGTCTGAATCGGGTAAAGTTGAATGTTTTTATCATTAAAAGTACAAAAAAAAGTGCTCCATTCCCAAGTATCGATACAATCGATTCATTACCGTTTTAAACAATGTTAGATTGACATATGATGTCTGAAATGGAAATTGCGGAACACAGATTGATGTAATTGAATCACAGAAATATAAATCGATGCATCAATGTAATGAATGAGTGGTTACACCCCGAGCTATGACAGATGTTTTATGACAAAAATTCTATTTTACTGACAGTGCAAAGAGGATAACCAGTCCGATAAGGGCTAGGCTGAAGACAAGGGTCATACACGTGGAGCAGTCCGAAGTGGCAAACGAAACAAGCAAGGACAAGGCAAGAGACGCAGTTGAAGAAACAGTCAAGAGTAAAAAAAATAAAAAATAAAAATCACGAGGAAAACAAAAGGCTTCAAGGAATGACAGCAAAAAACAAAACATTCTGACTAGGAACAGAAGAGAACCCATAAATCAATTCATAATTCTTTTGTTTATGCCATTTTCAATCTAATTTTAAAGAATCATATAGTACGGTGTTTTATTTGGATCAGTATGTCATGAGTCGAATGCTAATTTTTACGCTGCTTGTCGTCACAACACGCGATTAATGCGGGTAATTAGGAAATGCATTTACCGACATCAAGAAAATAAAAATGTCCCAAAGTGGGTGATTTGACACCATTTTTGCTACTAAACTAATGATTTTTTAATGTCTAAAACTGGCACACTTCAGCATAAATGTGTTATATTGAGTGGTTTTAGCGCATTTAGTAATATAAGTTAAGGTTATAGAGTAACAGTGTGTCACTGATCAGACATGAGCTGTATAACTCTGGCGTCACATGAAGGTACCGTGGACGTACGGGATGCTGTAATTGCAACTCAGCTGCGGAGAGATACAATCGCGCTACACATCATCTTTGATTGACATCTCCATTAAACGACCTCACTGAGTGAAGGACGTCTCATTTCTCCAAACATTTCTCC
This sequence comes from Dunckerocampus dactyliophorus, assembly GCF_027744805.1. Classification (NCBI taxonomy): domain Eukaryota; kingdom Metazoa; phylum Chordata; class Actinopteri; order Syngnathiformes; family Syngnathidae; genus Dunckerocampus; species Dunckerocampus dactyliophorus. The sequence continues at coordinate 4,512,910 of NC_072820.1, forward strand.
CTCCTTGCTCCTCGGGAGATCTCGACTCCTTGATGGAATTTCTGGCTGGAGTAGCTAACATGTAAAAGGGGGACTGAGGAGGGAGAAATTAGGAGAGGGTACACTATGAGTGATGAACCGTGCTGGATCACTGTGGTTGGCGCCCCAGCAAAAAGTAAACGAAAAGATATTACCTACAAAAAATGCAAAACCACATTAAACAGACTTGCAGATGACGACCAGGATAAGAGTGAGATGATCGCTAAAGTGTCCCTATTTAACCGTTCCATACTGGCTCGGTCAAATTTGTCCTGTTTTGACATTTGACAGCAGTAAAAATACCCTAAACATCATTTTTTTTAAGCCTGAAATTCCTTTCTTTCTTTCTCTAAAGTGACTCAAAAGTCAGAAATAAAAATTGTTAGAAATATGCTGGTGTTTGAAGGGAAAAAGTAAAAAGCTCCCATTTTTAGCAACCATCTCCTTTTTCTTAAGAAAAACATTTCTTGTCTAGCAATTTTCACTTGAGAAAAATAATCTTATATTCAGAAAGTATAGCTAGCCAATTCTTAGGAAGATATATTTAGCCAGAAATGAGTTCTTTCATGTCCAACACAAGTATGGCTGTTTTTGCAGTGTGAAACAGTGAAATGGTAAAACAGCGTAGGGGTGATCATATGCAAAAAAGGGAGCAGAAGTCAGAGGGTGCCGCAAGCACCTGAAATGTGGTCAAGTAAAATCATTTTCAGATCAGCCTCAAATATAAAAACATCAAACGTTTTCTTTACCGTAGACATGGTTTTCATATGAGTTCAAGACATCTGAGGAGGATTTTGCGCACGAAGGGATTGTCGCGTCTTAAAGACTATTCTGAACCAATTGCAGTAGTCTGGACAGCTTCAGTGGTACTGCAGGATGTACGTATAACATCCTCTGTTGTGACCATAGGACCCTGCTGATGTAATGATCAGCAATCAACAACATTTGCAGCATCTCCAACAGTTTCTGGAGATCTAGCAAACATTCTCTGGATCTCGCAATAGTTTCTTTGGATCTCGCAAAGATTTCTCTGAATCTCGCAACAGTTTCGCGAGATCTCACAATAGTTTCTTGGGGTCTCGCAATAGTTTCTTGGGATCTTGCAAAAATGTATCTGAATCTTGAATCTCGCATTAGTTTCTACGGATCTTGCAAAAATTTCTCAATAGTCTCAATAGTCTTGCAATAGTTTGTCAGGATCTTACAAACATTTCTCGGGAACTTGCAATAGTTTTTCGAGATCTCAAAATACTTTCTTGAGGTCTCACAAAACTTTCTTGAGGGCTCACAAAACTTTCTCGAGATCTTGCTATAGTTCTTGAGACCTTGCAAAGATTTCTCTGAATCTTGCAACAGTTTCGCGAGATCTCACAATAGTTTCTTGGGGTCTCGCAATAGTTTCTTGGGATCTTGCAAAAATGTATCTGAATCTTGAATCTCGCATTAGTTTCTACGGATCTTGCAAAAATTTCTCAATAGTCTCAATAGTCTTGCAATAGTTTGTCAGGATCTTACAAACATTTCTCGGGAACTTGCAATAGTTTTTCGAGATCTCAAAATACTTTCTTGAGGTCTCACAAAACTTTCTTGAGGGCTCACAAAACTTTCTCGAGATCTTGCTATAGTTCTTGAGACCTTGCAAAGATTTCTCTGAATCTTGCAACAGTTTCGCGAGATCTCACAATAGTTTCTTGGGGTCTCGCAATAGTTTCTTGGGATCTTGCAAAAATGTATCTGAATCTTGAATCTCGCATTAGTTTCTACGGATCTTGCAAAAATTTCTCAATAGTCTCAATAGTCTTGCAATAGTTTGTCAGGATCTTACAAACATTTCTCGGGAACTTGCAATAGTTTTTCGAGATCTCAAAATACTTTCTTGAGGTCTCACAAAACTTTCTTGAGGGCTCACAAAACTTTCTCGAGATCTTGCTATAGTTCTTGAGACCTTGCAAAGATTTCTCTGAATCTTGCAACAGTTTCGCGAGATCTCACAATAGTTTCTTGGGGTCTCGCAATAGTTTCTTGGGATCTTGCAAAAATGTATCTGAATCTTGAATCTCGCATTAGTTTCTACGGATCTCGCAACACTTTCTCGGGCTCTGGAAAAACTTTATCAGAATCTTGACATTGTTTTTCAGGATCTCGCAATAGTTTCTGGGGAGCTGGCAAAAAATTCTCAGACTCTCAAAATTGTTTCTCAGGACCCTGCAGAACTTTTTTGGGATCTTGCAAAAATTTCTCAATAGTCTCAATAGTCTTGCAATAGTTTGTCAGGATCTTACAAACATTTCTCGGGAACTTGCAATAGCTTACGGGGATCTCGCAAACATTTCTCTGAATCTTGCAATAGTTTCTCGAGATCTCACAATACTTTCTTGAGGTCTCACAAAACTTTTTCTGGATCTTGCAATACTTTCTTCGGATCTTGAAAAAATGCATCTGAATCTTGCAACAGTTTCTCCGGACCTTGCAAAAAAAAATTCTCACAATCTCGCCATAGTTTCTCGGAATCTCCCAAACGTTCCTCAAGCTCTCGCAATAGTTGCTCAGGATTTTTTCTTTTTTTCTCGCTCTCTGTTTTTTTTTCACCTTGTCCCCTCCAGGGCTCCGTACCCTTCTGCATTATGCTATGCTGTGTTTTTTTTTTACCTGTTAACTTTGAAAGAAATCACCTAACACAGTTAATATAACCTCTCACACCCTTTTAAGCATTTTAAGGTTATAATAAGTTAGTGAAATATAAGGCACAGCAACACAATAATACTCTTCGACAAATTCCGTCTTCCCTTGGTGGACGCAGCAAGAGTAGCAAGCAAAAGCCCAGCTGCGGGCATAGATGTTGAGGCAGATGGATGCGATGAAAGGAAGGGGTGGAATGAAAAAGCTTCTAAGAAGGATGATCCAGGGGAGGGACAGAGATGGAGGGGGTAAGAAAAATGAAGAAACTCACAGTTGACGAGTGAGGAAATGAGAAATGTGCTGAGGGAGAGACAGATGGATCAGCTCCATTATTTTCTAAGTAGTGTGTCAGAGAAATGGAAAGGGTAAGTGGAAGGGTGCTTACAAAGCCAAACATAATGTCGAAATAGAGCCTGGTGGTTGATTTCTTCCTGTAAAATTGTGAAAAAAAATTGTGAAATTGAACATGGACATGACATTTCATCTGGTGGTTAATATAGTAGCTCCTCAAAAGAACACATTCTTGCATGTTCTTGCAAAAACAAGACATCCATGCTTGTTAATGGCTTCTGATTGTGCATCTGTGACTTTACAGTGTGTACTGTATGTCATCCTATTTGAATGTGTAATTGAATCACCCAGGGGGACTTTTACAATTAAGGAGGCGCTATTAACAATTGTTTTCTCGTTCTTTTCCTTACCTCCAGCTAATCTCCAGCCTCTTGATGCGCTGAGAAACAGTGTTTTTTTTGATGAAGGCATTTTGACGTCTAATCGATGCTCCAAAAAAAATCCTATGGCTTATTTTATATACAGTAGTCAGTGCATCCAGTCAAGGAACAAATTACAAGCTCGTATAGCCCAGAAAATATGCTAAGTAGTTACAGCGCCACGAAAGAAGTCCAGCTCTCCTTTAGCACAAAATATAAATGAAATCTCCAAGATTAAACATGCTTACTGCTGGGGGTGTCAGGAGACACGTAGTTCACGAGACGATACACGAGCTTGGGTCTACGAGAACGGGACGAGACTACTTTAATAGAAAATTGCTATTAAATAAATATAGAAAATATTGACAATACAGAATAATGCTCTGTACTAATTTAATTTCTACTACATTACCTTGCATTGCTCCCTACGACGGTACACTCAAGAGGCTGTATGACTAACAAAAATGCTCCCTCCGTTCATGCCATTGTTCTGTGGAACAAAGGTGCTGAAACCAATGCTCAGAGTTCCTGCCTGTTTGGAGGCCAGAGACGAGGAAAACAGACACACATGCGCATGGCAATATATTGAGGCTGGCAAAATGGTCAATTTCATTTTAATTTATTCTGTGATTAATTAATTAATTTATTGTCATCCCAGGTCTAGTGGGTTGTTTTTCTGAACAAGAGATCTTGTCACATTTTAATCGAGATATTGTGACACCCCTACTTAACGCACAACATAAGCATCAAATTGCCTTATTTCTTCATATAACGCACACAACACTGAACAACACAAATGCACTGCTTTGCAGGTGCTGTTCACGTGATGTGGCGTTCCAGCGCACTGCGAAACGTCAATGTATTATTCACATGCCCCCTTTAACAATTTGTGTGTACCCCACTTTGGGAACGTAGGCCTGACAGCAAAACACACTCCACACTTCAATGCAGCCAAAGCGCCTTGCGCAGCTCTTCTTCTCTTTTGGCCTGTCTCTAACCTATAGTTCATCCCCTGAATCACAGCTCAGAACCATACGCAATACTCCCATCACAACATATGAAAACGGAAGAATCCACATAAAAATGTAAATGAGAGGAAAGCAAGAAAAGCAATTGAGATCATCCTTGAATAGTTCTTCCAGGTTGCAAAAAGGGGAAAATAGGACATCATATCATGTTAGTTGCCTCGCAGCCTAGCCAGCATTCTGCGCTGCCCCCCAATACCGGTGTAGCCCCCGCACGTCTTCAGTTGTGCATGGTATGCATAGCAGCGTACATTCCAACAATCACACAATACAAAGCGTGTCTGGAAAGGAATTAAATTCAATGACGTTTCCTCTCAATTTTGCACTGCAAACGTGCGTGGTTTTATTTTCATTTGTGAACCGCGGTTACGTCAAAAGCTTTAATTAGCCTTACTTGGCATTCATACAGGAAATATAGAACTGGGTCCAACAATAGATCGATACTTGTAGCTTCTCCCTTGTTCTGTTATGTAGCCTGAATGTGATGTAAGCGGCTGGCATTTGCCTACCTCCTCTCCCTTTCTGTGCTACGCACACACTCACTCACACACACACACACACACACACACACACACACACACAGAGAAGCCATAATGGAGCAATTATCCTCTCCAGGCTGCTCTAATTGTAATTTGCATTTATTATTATGCGCCGCATGTGGATGGATGGATCGTCTACTGCCTCACACTGATACACATGCACAGATGCTTCATAAAAGTGTACGCCTGAGGACACAGTAGAGCGTTTATGCACTACATATACATACATAGTATACGTATAAGGCAAATAGAACCCCCAGATGAAGTCATTACAATGACAAGTGGATGTAGCTTCTTTTTTTCTTAAACCTGCTCCCTATTAATGATCCTACGTTGTGAACATGATGTTCATTGGCTCGGCGTCACAGGAATGCATGTTACACACCTCACGTGGTGACGTATGCAAGGTGTCAGCCCGCCTTTTGTGTCTGCGTTCTGTTTCAAGATGGCCTTCGGACTCATCATATGGAAACGGGCGTGAGGCAGAGTCTCTGCAGGTGCGTGCAGTAGACATTGTACCCCTCGCACACACGCACGCACACACACATGCACGCACACACACACACACGCACGCTCTCGCATGTACACAATAAAATTGCAGAGGGTCACTGAAGTGTGAAATGATTCTGTTACCGCGTCATCTGGATGGAATATATTTTCCAATCAAACTCATATGGCAGGTGGCTCTGTGTGGGTCTGATGGATGTGTGTTTGTGTGCAGTTTTGGTCCATCTGTTGTTAGGCGACGACAGTAACCCAGCACCTTATAACCTTCATAGTATTTGGCTTATTTGCTGGATTTTTCCTCAACTTTAATTGGACGTGTTGTTTTGTAAAAGCATTTCAACACACTGTTGAAAAATTTTGCACATTTGATGATCAAATACCAGGGAAGAAACCCAACCCCGCCCCCATAAGCACAAATCAGCATGAATTAAGCAGAACCAGCCGGTATCAGAAAGTTTAAAAATTTAGGCCACATTCAGAGAGGATTTGAAATTCGTAAGCTTGGCTGCTTTTTTTTCTTGGCGGCATGATGTGATGTGAATCGGCAACATGTCACACCTACTGTACATGGCCCTGTGTGAAAAAGTGATTGCCCCCCGCCCCCCAAAAATAACTGAGATAGATTGAGATATATCAGTGTGGAAAAGGTTATAAAGCCATTTCTTATAAAGTTTTGGGACTGCAGCGAACCACAGTGAGAGCCATTACCCCCAATGGTGAAAACATGGAACAGTAGTGAACCATCCCAAGAGTGGCCGGCCGACCAAAATGACCCCAAGAGCGCAGTGATGACTCATACAAGAGGTCACAAAAGACCCCACAACATCCAAAGAACTGCAGGCCTCACTTGCCTCAGTTAAGGTCAGTGTTCATGACTCCACCATAAGAAAGACACTGGGCAAAAACGGCCTGCATGGCAGAGTTCCAAGACCAAAACCACTGCTGAACAAAAAGACACATTAAGGCCTGTCTCAATTTTGCCAGAAAACATCTTGATGATCCCCAAGACCTTTGGGAAAATACTCTGTGGTCTGACGAGACAAAAGTTGAACTTTTTGGAAGGTGTGTGTCCCATTACATCTGGCCGCATTTCAGAAAAAGAACATCATACCAACAGTAAAATATGGTGGTGGTAGTGTGATGATCTGGGGCTGTTTTGCTGCTTGGAAGACATGCTGTGATAAATGGAACCATGAAGTCTCCTAAAGGAGAATGACCTCAAGCTGAAACCAACTTGGGTTCTGCAGCAGGACAATGATCCAAAACACACCAGCAAGTCCACCTCTGAATGGATGAAGAAAAACAAAATGAAGACTTTGGAGTGGCCTAGTCAAAGTCCTGACCTGAATCCTATTGAGATGCTGTGGCATGACCTTAAAAAGGCGCTTCATGCTGGAAAACCCTCCAATGTGGCTGAATGACAACAATTCTGCAAAGATGAGTGGGCCAAAATTCCCCCCCAGCGCTGTAAGAGACTCATTGCAAGTTATCACAAACGCTTGACTGCAGTTGTTGCTGCTATGGGGGGCCCAACCACTTATTAGGTTTAGGGGGCAATCACTTTTTCACACAGGACCATGTAGGTTTGGATTTTTTCTCCCTTAACAATAAAAACCTTCATTTAAAAACTGCATTTTGTGTTCAGTTGTGTTATCATTGACTAACATTTAAATTTGTTTGGTGATTTGAAACATGTAAGTGTGACAGACATGCAAAAAAATAATAAATCAGGAAGGGTACAAATACTTTTTCACACCGCTGCAACAGTGCAACATTGGTTTTCCCTGAACATCGCCTCTACACAGTCATCTAAGTGAACACGCCTGTCAATCAGGGGCTCACTTTTAACCTCTGTGACAACTCTGTCAGTTTACATCGTCCTGATGGTTTTGGACAACGCTTAAAAGAAAAAAAAGAGTCAATCATTGAGACCTGAACACATTAGCCACGCACACGAGCCCTTTTTCTCTTTGTCTTTCACACACACACACACACACACACACACACACACACACACACACAAACACACACTCATACTGTAGATTGACGGTATCTTTTTCAACATATGCACAGCTAATGTACCAGTTACAGCCACTTAATGGATGAAAGATGGAGGCCATGCAAGGTGGACAGAAGCAGCAACATGCTCAAGATTGGAATGGAAAGAGGGAAAAGGCAAATTGTAAATATGTCATTTTTGTCACTGAGTTGTATTGGGTAACACTGGCAGTACAGCACGTCCGCCAGCACAAGTAATGAATACGCCCACCCTATTATAATGTCTCATTCAACACACGGCTGATTAATTGATTGTGATGTTATTGAAAAATACTTACCAGAATGTTTTGTTTGTTTGTTTTTAATCTGATTCATGGTTCTGGCAACTTCTGCCATAACCTGCATCATTCTAATAAGCATAATCCAGAGCATTCTAATAAGCTATACACTAAGAACACCAGCTTTATGGAAAATGGCTTTATTATTTCAGCTTTGACACTTTCTTGTGTCATTCTCAGCTAAAAATAAAACAAGCATTTACGAAATAAAAATTCACTTTAACGTTGTGTATTTATATTTTGGGGTCTAAATGTCTTGTGTTGAAAAATTAAATGCCTTCAAGACATTACTTGATTTCTATGTAATTATTTTACAACAATTTATGTGGAATGCTTTGCCTCCTGCTGTATTTATTCAATAAATCAGGGATTTATTAAAGTGCAGCTCAGGGGCCATTTGCGGCCTGCGATTGTTTTTTTTATTGGTCTGCATCACATTGTAAAAATATAATTGAACACAAAAAGTAAATAAAAAGCAACAACAACAATGACAATGGAAAAATCAGCTGTAATTTTGCAAGAATAAAGTGAAAATATGAAGAGAAAAAAGTTGTAAACTAATCTTACGAGAATAACGTCGTAATAATATGAGAAAAAATGAGGTTTATTATAGTAGCATAAAGTTGAAATATTAAAGAAAAAACATGTTATTTTTTGAAGTCATAATATTATGACAAACAAACAAAACAATTAATAAAATTGTAATTTTGTAAAAATTTGGTTGGGGGAAAAGTTATAATGTTCTGAAAAAATGTCAAAATACTACGGAAATAAAGTCGTAATTGTGAGAAGAAAACATACAAGAAGAAAGTCAAAATAGTTGGAAAATTAAATAAAAACAACAACAGTAATGGGAAAAAAACCTGGCAATTTCACCAGAATAAAGTCAAAATATTAACGAAAAAAATTCGCAATTTTGTAGGAATAAACTCATAATATTATGAGGAAACTAGCATAAAGTTTCAATATTTAATTATATATTAATATGTTGTTATTTTCAAGTCATTTTATTCGTTCATTAAAAGTCATAATATTATGAGAAACAGACAAAATAAAATAAATGTGTACTTTTTTGGAAAATTAGGTCGGGGAAAAAGTAATAATACGAGAATAAAGTCAAAATAGTCTGAGAATAAATTCGTAATATTACACGAAGAACATTTGCAGAAAATATTTAAGAATAAAGTTGAAATATTATTTTAGAAAATCGAAAAAAAAATATCAAAGTGGCCCTTGCATCCTTTCATTTCTCATTTTTCCAAAACTTTGGACACCCTTGCAATAAATGATCGGTTGATTTATTTCCTTGAGTTTATTCCTGTTGCAATACCTTCAATATCAAAGGGGGCAGTATTGAGTCGAAAAGGCCACGTTTGCATGGGTTGTTATGGTAACCTTTTTGCGTCGCCACCTTGTTGCATGGCAGCACTTTACGTACTACAAGCAAGAGTTTGCTGCACGAGTCCACTACTTCTGCTATTGTAAGTGTTTAAGGACGGCATAGACGTGAATAGCCTTCATTTTGTAGAACAACCAGGTAAGAGTTGTGGAGAGAAAAATGCTTCAGCCTATAAGACGTATCCTTGATACGTACGTGGTGAAAGTAACCCAGAAAAAGGTGCATTGACTTGCGAGATAATCATCTAAATTGGAGTTTAAATTCATTCATATAGAAGATAGGAAACATGAATTCTGCTGTCTGCCAAAAGATCCTGAAGGAGGAAAAGTTTCATTTAAAAACTGCATTTTGTGTTCAGTTGTGTTGTCATGGACTGATATTTACATTTGTTTGATGATTCAAAAATGCAAAAAGTGAGAAATCCGGAAGGGGGCAAACAATTTCCACCCCACCGTACAGTATATGATATTATCTATTGGTGTTTATTTTCATACCTTCATTCGATGACTCAGGTTACTGATGGAGTGAACATTTGCCTTGACAGTCCAGGCTATACTATTTCCTTTAATTGGCGTCGGAATTAAAGATGGTTCCACAGCTCTTGTATTAGTCTTGTCAGTGAAACGTACAATACTGTACAACGCAGGTACAATTAATCAGTATTGTAAGGTTTCCATTTAACTCCCCCCTTGCAAAACAGTACTAAATGTACGCTACATGACATCCTACATCCGTTATATTACTATTTAGTCATGCCAGCATGGTGACTAACAGCAAACCCAGGACTGCATTCCATTTTACTGCTCAATATGCAGTATATGTTGTGCTACCTTGTCAGTACTTTGTTTCTTTGAACACAACGTCGCTGCACATCCTCAGCCAGGGATTTTTATTGAATCCAGGCAATAATTACTTTTTGTCCACGAGTCAGTGATCAGATGTGTGGATGCAATGTCATCTGACCAATAAAACTCACTCATATTTGCACTGTGAAAGCTAAACATGCTTTCAGGATTGAAGGGCGAGCTCACGCCTCTGAAGAGCAGCTTCAGCGTGATGGACGTCAGCGTGTTCTACTGCAAATTCACTGCGCAAACACACCAAGTTTGTGATTATTCTAATGCTTCCAGAGTAAATACCTGCAATGCAAAATGAGAATGGAAAACAAAGTGGAGAAAATACAGAGGAAGACCTTCAGGTTCCAGTGGGGCTGAAAACTGAGGTGAAGTGAGACTTCTCATCTCTGGAATCAACAATATGAGAGTTGAAGTGAACATCTCTGCTTTCAGTTCCTCAGAGCTTTGAAGGCCAAGGACCTCCAGCAGGCCAGAAGACTGTGCCAGATGAGTACGTTCACCTGCACTCTGCAGCCATCAGCTGCGGCTGTCGACACGTAAAATCACTCTAATGCTATCTCTTCAGTTCTCCTCTATGACCCACAGAATCCTGAAGCTTGTGAGTTCCTCCCTCTCATCCAGAGGAAGCTGCTAGAAGGTGAAAAGCCCTCCATATAAGCATGGGGATGATGCAGGCTCACAAAAAACTGCTGTTCTTTTTCCACGCAGAGCAGGACAGCGGTGATAGTGACGAGGAGGGGGGGGGTGACTCTGGAAGTGATGGAGAACCATCTGAGAGTCCAAGCTCATCCTTACCATCAGATGAGGAGCAGGAGAAGAAGAGCAAGTCACGTGATAGCGATCTCATACTATAAATTCCACATACGGGGAGAAAATCATTATTTGTAATATTAGCAAATAACGCTTGACTGCCATTGGCTTAACAGAATATGCTCACACTCTTCACCATACTTTATCTCATTTTCCTCTTGTGTTCATTCATTTTTTTGGATGCGAAACAAACTTCCTTCCTTCTGCTAAAGATGACAAGGGTGACAGTTGATACAACACAATATGTTGCCAAAAACTGGGAGGTTTTGGTATGACTCATGGAAAGTAGATATCAAGCATTGCTGAACATCCTGTCTAACTCCATCTACACTTCAGGAAACACACTTAAATGTTTCACATCATCAAACAAATGTAAATATTAGTCAATGACGGCACAACTGAACACAAAATGCAGTTTTTAAATGAAACTTTTGATTATTAAGGGAGAAAAAATGGAAACCTACATGGCCCTGTGTGAAAAAGTGATTGCCCCCTAAAGCTAATAACTGGTTGGGCCACCCTTAGCAGCAACAACTGCAATCAAGCGTTTGTGATAACTTGCAATGAGTCTCTTACAGCGCTGGGGAGGAATTTTGGCCCACTCATCTTTGCAGAATTGTTGTAATTCAGCCACATTGGAGGGTTTTCCAGCATGAAGCGCCTTTTTAAGGTCATGCCACAGCATCTCAATAGGATTCAGGTCAGGACTTTGACTAGGCCACTCCAAAGTCTTCATTTTGTTTTTCTTCAGCCATTCAGAGGTGGACTTGCTGTTTGGATCATGTGTTTTGGATCATTGTCCTGCTGCAGAACCCAAGTTGGTTTCAGCTTGAGGTCACCAACAGATGGCCGGACATTCTCCTTCAGGATTTTTTGGTAGACAGCAGAATTCATGGTTCCATTTATCACAGCAAGTCTTCCAGGTCCTGAAGCAGCAAAACAGCCCCAGACCATCACACTACCACCACCATATTTTACTGTTGGTATGATGTTCTTTTTCTGAATTGCTGCCAGACAAACAGCTTCCAAAAATGTCAACTGTCTCGTCAGACCACAGAATATTTGTGGGGGCGGGACAATCACTTTTTCACACAGGGCCATGTAAGTTTGGATTGGATTTTTTTTTCTTCCTTAATAACAAAAACCTTCATTTAAAAACTGCATTCTGTGTTTAGCTGTGTTGTCATTGACTAATATTTACATTTGATGATCTGAAACATTTAAGTGTGACAAACATGCAAAAAATCAGGAAGGGGACAAATACATTTTCACACCTCTGCATATGTAATCATTATTATTATTTTATTATTTATTCATATTGTATTTATTTGTTCATATATTTATATATGTAAATACATTTCGTAGGGGTGCAACGATACAGAAAGCTCACAGTTCTGTTGTGATTCCATAGCTTAGTGTCACAACATTTTTTTGATACAAAAAAGAAATGTTTTCATGCCTTTTTTAAACTTGTATTTCATTGAAATGGCCAACATTTGCTTCATCTCAGCAGTGCAGTTTTTAAATTCAATTAAACGTATCTGGTGCAGATATACAGTAGCTGCCTCATTTTCTGCCTCGCATACTTAGACGTTAGACGGATATAACACAAAACCAGCAAAAATAATCAAATAATTCACACTTCAATTCGACATAGCAATGAAGATCATTCTACAACTCGTTAATAGTTCCGCTCATCCGGTATTTCAATCACGCTACGTCGTGTTCATTATTTCCACAGTTCATGCACACATCCAGTTTGCAATTATAAAATAAACGAAAACAATTATCCAAATGACAGTTCAGCCCAAGTCAAGGCAACACATAAAAAAACTCGAGCAATGAAAACATTTTTCAATTCGTCATGAATTCAATGACAAGGAAGTGTAGAAAAGCACATTTCCGTAATGGAGTTCAGGGCGCACGGACGTTTTGCAATAAATGCCGGGAGGACTTCACTTGTGTGTATTTGGACGATAACGAAGAAAAATGAAGTTTTGCATGTTGACTGATGTCATGTGACGTCAACGTCTGGGTTATGGTATGGTTGGATTCATAGCGCTACCGAACCGAGACCGCTGTATCATGCGGTTCGATACAGATACATACATTGTTGCAAACCTAATATTAAATATATTTTTATATCTCAAGTTTTGTGTTGGCTTGTTGTCCTTGGAACTTTCCCTGTGCTGTTTTAGACGTTGTGTATAACTATATCAGCCAATCAGCTCCATTTGTTTTTTCATATGTAGCGTGTATTGGATGGATTTCTACACCTTCCACCGCCCGATGATGGACTGTGGAGACTTGGGGCGTGGCCGTGCAGGTCTTATCAGGTTGGCCACTTCACTGTGGTCAGGTGACACGTCTGAGAAAGACTGCAGGTGACCGTTGACAACATGACAAGATAAAATTCCATCCAGTATCACCAAAAAAAAAGCTGTTTTTCCTGTCATTTGTTGTTACTCTTGCGTGTTTTTCACCTTTTGTTTCAAAGTTACCATGCCTGCAGTGCATTGTGATTCTTCGGACAAGAAAGTTTGTCTCTGCATCGGAGTGAACCTGCCTCTGCTTCCATCACACTCGGTATCGTGGCTCTTGTTACGGATGTCATTAGTTTAGTGCAAGCGTAACGGATGCCATCTTGTGTGGCTGTGTGACGGTACCCTGTGTACGCTCACAATGGGTAAAGGGTAATCAGCAGGTGTTATATTTTGGGTCCCTTTCGCACCCTGGCCCTCATCTTCACCAGTTGCCTGCACGTGCCACATGTGGTAGGGAGAAAATTTGAGCGCCACCTGATAAAGGCTGTATCACTCCCCATGGCTGAATGAACATAACGGCCGCTCGCTGCCTATTCAGTGGGGCAGCACGCAGGCGTGAGGGTGGCAGTTGGGACACTGAAGTCGTCGCCCGCCAGACACGAGCCACTGTGATATCTCAGTGTTATTGTCCATGTCAAGGTTATGAAGAGGAGTTCAGGTCAGAGGCAAAAAAAATTATGATGCGTGCAGTGTTGTCAAGTCATAAAGGTGAATATTATTGTCTGTACTGGGGGGGTCATTAACTGTGCACACTGCTGGTACTTGAGAAGGAATGGTATTGTGGCATAAGCTGACAGACCGTGAAAAGCACCTTTCATGCAATCGGTGGATACAGTGTGACCTCAACATGCAGAGAGACAGTATCAGAAACAGTATCAAGACAGACCGATACCGATATCTCATTTTCATGCCAATATTATCCCACATCCCTAATATCATGATATATCAGTTGAAAAATGTCAAGAATTTACATTTTGCGCTGTTGGATCTTAAGGAGGTTCTAAGTCAAGCTTCAAAATTCAAAATGAAGAAATGGGAGTGAGCATTGAGCAGTGAGCGTATTGCACACAAGCGTTAGAGTGAAATAGGTTGTTCATCGGTTGATGAAAAGTTTGAGACCACAGCCAAAATCTTGGCAAAAATGTGGATTCAATGTCATTTTTGGCCCTGAGCCGGAGGATCCAATTGGCTGTCCGTCAAGACATGGGACCATCCTCAGCCCAAATAAAGGTTGTTACCGGTGCCGAGTGCGGTCCAATAACCATCACAGAAGAAAAAGGCCTCGTCTCCTTCAACACCACAAAAATGTTTGTTTGCAATTTGCACAAGAGCACCAAAAATGGGACATTGAAAGGTGGAAGTAAGTTTTATTCTCTGATGAGAAAAAATGTAACCTTGGCAATCGTGATGGCTTCCAGTGTTACTGGCAGGAGAAGGAGATCCCACTTAAAATGTTTTCCACACCATCATGATGGTGCTTTTTCTTTTAATGGAACAATAGAGGTTCAGTTTGTGCAGGGGCGTCAAACGGCAACTGGCTATGTGGAGATGTTGCAGGGGGCATCCCTCATGACTGAAGGCCCGCCTGACAAAGGACTTCTTCCAGAGGAATAAGCTCACGCTTTTGGACCATCCTGCGTGTTCCCCTCATCTAAATCCAACGGAGAACATTTGGGGATGGATGGGAAGGGAGGTTTACAAAAATGGACATCAGTTCCAGACAGTGGATGCCCTCCTTGAAGCCATCTTCACCACCTGGAGCAACATTCCCACAAGCCTCCTGGAAACATTGGCATCAAGCATGCCCAAACCCATTTTTGAGCTGATTAACAAGAATGGCGCCGCTACTCATTAGTAAGTCCGGTTTTGCAAAACAGTAATTATACAACATAAATTCAAGCTGCAGAGACTCCAGAGGAAAAACGCACTCACGGTGTAACGGGGCTCTGCATTACATCGACGACGTGTTTCAGCCTGCCGCGGCTTGTCGCTCTCTATTTTGCGGGACGAGGTTAGATTGTGTTATCAGCCTGCATTATCATGATACGGCCATACAATTAAAATATCATACGCCAAATTGATATCATTCCGATCGTATATTGTGTATATCACCCATTCCTACCTCAAATTAGAATCATTTAACAATTAGTTAGTTAGTTCTTGATGGCAGCCATGTTTTTCAACGAACCTTGCTCAAATTTTCCACACGTGCTTGTCAGCCCCTTAAAGGCGTGCACCAAATTTCGTGGGGATTTGTGAAATGCTAATAATGGATTGATTTTATATGGAGCCTTTGTACAGGGTCAGGCAAAATGATCTGACACATTTGTAGGTTAAATAAAAGGCAAATAAAGCAAAGAAACAAGAAAGAGTTTTTATTTTCCAAAAGTACAGATAATGCCATTCTGTTTCATAATGTTTTAAAAATGAAATCAGTCAAATGGGATCCATTCTTGTCCACACACTCAATGCAGATCCAGTAGCTGTGAAGTTGGTATCCATAACCAGATGGTGGTACGGGATCATGTCTGCCAAGATTGAAGTGCAAACGGAACGCTCGTTGTGTTGCGGTTACAGATTCGTTTGTTTTGATAAACGTTTCCGCAACGAAAGCGCGATGCTCACCAGTCCAATTCAGGGCAGCAACTGAAAAAGAAACGAAAAACAATGGCAATATAAAGAAACAAAGCAAAATGGCATCATATGAAAAAAATGGCATTATATGTACTTTTCGAAAATAAAAACACTTTTTGTTTCATTACTTTATTTGCCTTTTATTTAACCTACATATGTGTCAGATCATTTTGCCAGACCCTGTACAAGGTACCCAAAGCACTTCATTATTCATTCCCTCCTCTGTCACACACTGGTGGTGGTAAACTACATCTGTGGCCACAGCTGCTCTGGGGTAGATTGATGGAAATGTGGCTGCCATTCATACACCAGTGTGGGCAGCACTGGAGACAAAGTGGGCCACTGCCCCCTTATCCGGTCACGAGGGATGTCCCGATCCACATTTTTTTGGCTTCTGACCCGATCAGATTTTTTTTTTATAGTCTTGCCAGTCCGATCCAGTAGCGATCATTTTATTTTCTTAATAAGTTTTTGTTACAAACATGAATTTGAGGAATTGATATCACAACCAAAGTATTGCTGAATTTACTTTTTTATTACACAGCATGTCCAACAATATCGTTTGGCTTTTGTAACAAACCTCTGCGAGTGAGGTCCCTAGTCCAATAAAAGATCCAATAAAAGATCAAATGGGGAAAAATGGGCTTGCAAAATACTTTTAAGGTAGGACTAATTGTTTGCCATGATTGAAGGTTCATTTGTGGTGTGATTTGGAATATATGACTTTTTTTTAACAAACTCCCTTCAACGCAATAGTCATTTATTGACGGTCCCTAGTATACAACCAGCGGTTACAGCAGCACTTCCCGTGCGAGTTCCCCGCACCATGATGCAGCGGTCTGGCCACAGTGAGGGGGAACTACAGGCCGAATATCCAACGTCCAAGGTGAAGCAAACTTTACACCACAGACATGTCTGCATGGTGCTGTTGCGTTTTCTTCTTCTTGAAGGTGGCGGAAGTCGAGTGGCAACCAGCTTTGAGGCACATTACCGCACCTACCATGTTGGAGTGCGGCCCAGAATTACAAGCGTCATACGGCAAACGGATCAGCCCGATCTCGTGGCGGAAGCCGATATTATCCGATCTTCAAAATACAGCGGATCTGCATCCCGAAGACCGGGACATCCCTACCGGTCACACTTTTTTTTTTGCCTCACATTGAGACAAAAGGAAGGAGGTTGAGGATAAGAACGCAAGTAAGCAGCGTCAGGCTTTCAGGACCCAAACGACAAACTGTAAACTCATCAGAGCGCTGGCTGACAAGAACACAAAGCCGGTTCAAGAACCAATTTACAAAACAAAGCAAAAATAGAACCTTACCAAAACAATATATTGTTAAGATGTGCCCATGTGGATATTTTTACAGTTGTGCTGACAAAGTACTGGGATTGTTAGAAATGTATTCTTGTATGAATGCTGACGGCCAAAAGCTATTCTGCAATAAAAATGCTGCTAAATACAAAACATTTGAATGCAGCGTAATAGAAGTGCCTTATTTAAGTGGCTCAAGCTTCAGAGAAAAACACGGCAAGGCTTGTTAAAGTGTGCTCTTACTTGTCCCAGCCTACACAACTACAAATTACTACAAAACTATAAAACATTGATTTAGGTTGGCATGTGCAGTAGGCTGCCCCTGTCAGCCACCGTACATGATATTAGTAAATGCAGTAATCTGTCAAGTAGAATTCCTTATTTTTCTAAGTAGAGCATAGAAAACCAGCTTCCAAATGTGTTTTAGCATTATTAGAGCTCTCTAGACATGAAATAACACCCCTATAGTCACCTTTACACCCCTATAAGCCAATATAGTAGACATAATGAGAGTAAATAAGCCAATTAAAACATAAATAAGACTTGTGCTTGTTGTGTGTTGCTATAAATGTGTTCCCTAGGGGAACGTAATGGTGGGCGAACAAGAAGTGGTTCAGAGTTCAGTTTTATCTTGGTGTGGGTCACGGACAATATTAAGTGAAAGTGTGCTATTAATAGTTTGTAACATTGTGTGTAACCGTGGCAACGTAATAGACGAACAAATTGGAAAGCGGGCCACTTCATTCGGAACCTCCCCAACAAATGTTATATCATCGCATGGGGGGGGGAGTCCTATTTGTATTTTTTTATATGTTTTATACCACGGTGACGTAATTGACAACCAAAGTTGAAAACAGGCCACTTTATTAGGGACCCATCCCCCTTCAGCCCATTCAGTGCGAAGAAGCCCAGCAAATGTGGTATCACGGGCTAGGTCACAATGGGGGCAAGAGCCCTATTTATATTTGCTAACATTCTGCGTAACCGTGACGACGTAAGTGACCGACAACGTTGAAAACGGGCCAGTTGATTAGGAACGCCCGTTTTCGGCCCATACTGTGTGAAAAACCCCAACACGTACTCCATCCCTGGATAGAACTTGATGAGTGGAGGTGTGCTATTTATAGTTTATCACATTTTGTGTGGAGGATCACCCTCACCCTTCAGCTCACAGTGTGAAAGAACCCCGAGAAATGTTACATCACTGGATAGGTCTCGATGGGGGGAGGAGCCCTGTTCATATTTGATAACATTCTGTGGCGATGGCGATGGCGATGTAATTGACAATCAATGTTGAAAACAGGCCATTTGAGTAGGACCTCACCCTTAAAGGGATAGTTCGGATTTTTTGGCACCCCCGTCAGCGTTGCTGTGCATGTGTTCCACAGTGTTTACATGTGAAAGGCGACGTCGCACAGTGATACGACGGGAGAGAAAGTAACGGGTAAGTCACCGCTGATGCACTACACTGCTGACACCTGTCCCTTTAAGGCCATACTGTGTGTATAACGTGTGAGCAACCTGCAGGGATACAACACCGGGCCAGAAATAAGCAACAGGCAGGCCCGTTCAAAATTTTCAGCAAACATTTTTGCTACTTTTTAGTTTAAGTTCAAATTTGTGGAAAGAAGTTCAACAGTTAAAAGCGTCACACTTTGGCTCATGCATGAGGTTAGAAAATGTTTTATAACTTTATAAGAAAATGCATCTGCATTGTCGTGCGACTCATCACACCCCTGTTTAATAGTAGCTACACTGTGTTCCCTCGCTTATCGCGGGGGACAGGTTCCCAAAATAGCCCGCAATAAGTGAAATCTGCCAAGTAGCCAACAATCTTTTTTCACAATTATAAGGCTGTAAAGCCCCTCACGTGCACTTTATACACTTTTCTCAGACAGGCATCAGCATTTTCTCACATTTCTCTCTTGTTTAAACACTCTCGGAGTTCAAATTTCATTTGAATTGTCATGACCAATCTACTATAGGTTGGACTCAAGAAATTAGTAAATGACTCACGCGTATTTCACTCCTGTGGCCGTGCCTCCTCATCCTGGCGGCGTACGGCTGTAGCGTTTTTGTATCTTTGTTAACGCATATTGCTACTGTTGCTGTATTTTCCTCACACGGTTAGCTTCTTCTGTTTCTATTGTTCACAGTATTGGCGGTTAGCAAGCAGCTCACACGGTTAGCTAGTTTGGTAGCCATGACCACAACAGGAGACGGCAGGAAGGAGACTGATTGACATTGGTCTACAGCCAATCAGGACGCAGGAGACAATGGGCGGTGCAGACAGAAGAGAGAGAATAGAGAGAGAGAAACAGAGAGAGAAAGAGAGAGAGAGAGAGAGGGGCACATCGCTAGCTGTGCTAAAGCACAGAAGAACTACAACACTCAACTTACCACAATGCAGTTCTTCTTAAAGGGCCAGGCTCAGCATGTAACAGGCTTCATACGCTGTAAAAAAAAAAAAAAAGCACTAAAATTGTGCAAAATAATCTGAGAAACAGCGAGTCCGCAAAAGGCGAACCGCGATTGAGCGAGGGAACACTGTAAATGACTTTGTGTTGCTTTCCAAGGCAGTCATGCGTTTAACTTTTTTTTTATCTGGGTACACCTGTTTTAAAAACCAAAAAAAACCCTGAGGGACCAGCTAAATCAACAGTCTTTGTTGAACTGTGACCTCACAAACTATTTTCTACCCAAGGTGGCACATACAGTATGCAAACAAAGCCTGCACACATTTCACAGTGACACACAAAAATGCAAGGGTATTTTTGTTTTGGATTTGCTTCTTAATCGATGGTGTCCCTTGGTGTCCCTTCTGAGTCATCAGAGGGAGGTGAGGGTGTGACTCATGTGTGTGTGCGTGTGTGTGTGTGTGTGTGCGAACAGACCAATGGGCAGCCGGAGCTTCCTGATATAAATAAGGCATAAAAATGTTCTTGAGGGAGATCGTGTTCACTTGTGCACCGCTGGATAGGATTTGATTGGCGCGCTTCCGTGCACAACATCTACTGCGTGTGGATTCCACGACACCTGCACCGGTAAGACGTCTCTCCTTCTATCGCTCAGACACATCTATTGTGCGTAAATGTGACTGAACAATTGTTTTTTCACCTTAATTGATATTTGTGCAACCAATAACGCATTTGTTTGTGACACGCGTCAATTAAACATTCATTTTAATTGCTCTCCGTGACGTGTCTTATCCGTTTCACGTGTTATTTATACTTTCAAATGCAACTGATCCAAAAAGCAAGGTCTAATTTCACTTGATGCCATCTCTTTTTGTTATTCTTATTTATCACTATTGAGATATACTGCAGCTCTGACACGATTTAATGCCTAATTGAGTTGGAGAAATATTGCAGCCCGTTTCCGAAAGGGGTTGTCGGTGTTATCACCACACGCATTTGTCCCTTATTGTGTCAGCTCTGCCAGCGCGCAACTGTGCTTCCAAATAGGGCGTCCAAGCTGGCAAATGTGCACCATATCACCCTGCAATGTGGATGTGCATGTGCAGACTTTACCTTGCATTAAAATGTACATATATGTGATTTATTGGTGTCCACAACTCCTATTTTATTTCCAGTTGAATTGCATCCTATCTGGAGATCAGATAAAAACAAAAGAGTGATGGCCACGTCAGAACCGAGAGCCACCGGCGGGGACCAAGACCCCAACACCGCCAATTTAAGACCCCCATCCACAAGTATGTGAATACCGACCCCCCGCCCCCACCCCTCCCCGCCCGATGGTCACATGCTGTGCATGGCTGAGAGTATTTGGGTGCCTTGCTCAAAGTGCGCACACTCCATGCACTCCCTCCATCCGTCTCTGCCGCCACCCCTCCTTCTCTGTCTGCGGGGGGAAAGCGACTCTCGCCCGGGTCATTTGCTGTGTGGGCTCCGTCGTTAATCACTGCGGTTAAAAACAGAGCCATCACAGCTGCCTGTCTGTCTCTCCTGTGCTTGTCTGTCTGGTCGGGTGCAGCGGTGCGCCATACAGAAACAATGCGCCATATTTCTTTAGGATAATATTCCATCGTGCGACACATTGGCGCACTTAATTGCAGTCTTAATTACACATGTTTGGACGAGTGGGCGTTTCACACTTTTTTCCCAGCGCATTTCTGAAATATTTTCTAGACTACATTTGCAGCAGATACATTTTTCTATGCAAATATTCATCACAGTTTTTTGAATGAGCCCTTGCTGGGTTAGGATAAATATTGTATCAGTATGAATTCATTGTTCTGCCCCATGTTGCACGCTTTGGCCTTCATGCAATAGTCATGATAATTGCAGACTTTAAAAGAAGAGGATCAGGATTAGTTAGCTGTCATTTTAACTTTGTCAATATTCGTTCTTTTAGTCTGACTTGATTTGAAGCAGACGTGTTAGAATTATTGTGTTAATATTGATTCATTTTTTTCCCTGTGTGGATTTTGAGCAGTGTCAATAGTGAAGTGGTTTCCGGCTATTGTTGCATGCATCAATTAATTGTCATTCGACAATTGACATGACATTGACATGACACACTTGTCATTCGAATCGAAGCCTCTTTTTTTTTTTTTTAGAACGAATGAATATTTTGTCAATATTTTTTCACATTTTCTTCTGAGCAGATGAGTTCAAATAAATATTTCATTTTTTTTTCGACTTCATTTTGCGCAGATGAGTTAGAATTGATATTTTTGGAAAGATGTTTCGTTTTTTCTGACGCAGTTTTGAGCAGATTCGGCACAACGCAGTCAATACCGAGTATTCGTTCATTTTGTTCCGCCGTGTGTCGCATGCATTGGCGCCGATATGCAATCGAATGCAATTATTATTATCTCGCCGCGATATGCTTCATCTCGCGAGCGGTGGCTTTGCGTGTGTGCGTGTGTGTGTTTATTTGTGCAAACAAATCTGTTTATTTGATGATGTGAAAATTCGTTCTCTTTTTTTCCTCCATGATTCTGTCGCTTTGCATTTAGTCACAATGGACCTCTTCTTCGCTCATGCATGCCCACACTCGTGTGCGTGTGTGTGTGTGTGTGTGTGTGTATATGATAGACTATTATACCCGTCTGCTATATAGACTTCCGGGACCTCACCAGCTCGCTCCAGTCACACACACACACACACTGTTTTACTCAATTAATTCCCGCCCTCCTCCGTGAGCTCATTTCACGGGTGTTAATTCCCTCACCCGCCCCTTTGGCTGCTTGGTGTGTGTCTGTGTGCGCGCGCGCGAACCTATTGATTTGGCCTTATAGGTCGGAAATGTTACGACGCTATGACCAAATACGGTTCTTGGAACGAAAAAGTAAGGCTGGGCGATACCGGCAATTTCTGGTATCGATCTGGAAACCCTCCAGATCCTTGAATGATTTTTGACTTGAATTTATTCATCAGAATAAAATTTAAAGCAAAATAAGGTCAAAAGTCAGTGATGTTTTTTAACCCTACGTATTCCCCGACTTTGTAAATAATGTAACAACACAACAAGAAAACACACAATTATCTGGGGGTGGGGGGGGAGCTGCTACTGGCTTTGGTATCGTCACTATCCAAATTCGGATCGGTACGGCCTCCCCTACCAAACAGGCGCTCACTTCCCAGATACTGTATCACTCAAGCGTCTCATTCGCCGTCATTATTAGACGCTTTTCCACTTTTACACGTAGCCTACCGCCATTACACGTGCAACACGTCTTCCATATTTCAAACAAAACAAAAAAGCATGGTGGCTGTCCCGCATCCATCCACACCCCGCCTATACCGCCGCCATGCTTGGCCGGCTCTTGCATCCACCCTCCGTGCAGGCTGCACACAACCCGACATTAAAAAAAAGGTGTATTCTGTTTTAGCCTACGAGTATGCGTGGATGCATGGATGCACACGGAAACTGGGCATGAAGATTTGCGGTAAGTTGTTTTGTTTTTCATGGGCCACGTTGTAAGTATGGACACGTGCACACCTATAGTTCACCCCGGGAATCAACATCAATTAAGAGCGCGGTTGCACGCGTCACTGCAAAGTGTATCATTATTGTCCTTTTATTTTTACAGTCGGCTGTGTGCCGAATAAAGTGGCAGCTTCTTAAAATAGGCCACAGTTGAGGCAGTAGGAAGAGAACTGTCACAGTGTGTTTTCATCTTCTGAAGGTCAGTGGACATTAGCCCGTGGGTCTGATGATGAGAGATCCTCTCACCCACCCTGACCGCCCCCGGACACGAACCATGTCTACTCCATTTCACCTCCTATGCAGACAAACAACACACAGTAGCCCTTAAATACGCATACATATATTTTTAATTTAATGTCATTGTGCCATTAAAACAATTATTGACGGTTTGTCCACTGTATATAGTCATTTAATCATTTTTATATCCTATTATTGACAATATATATATTTGATAATTGCAAATAATGATCAGGGGAAATTGCGTTTTTCATTGTAAATGTGTGATTTCACATATAAGAATGCGCACTAAGGAGCTGGAAGAAATTTACGCATGTGTTTTTGTTTTTTTTTTAGTCACATTGGCGACATGCTTCCTTATTACGGGCCTTTTCACAAGCACCAATCACCGTGCAGGCCTATACAGCGACAGCAGACGTGCTCGGGTTCTGGTCATCCTTCATTAACCCTCTTTATGGGTGTGTGTGTGTGTGTGTGTGTGTGTGTGCTGGCGGTACTGGGCCATGCCTGGAAGCTGTCCTGATCACTGGGTTGATCAGTCTTGAGCTGCCATGAGTGTGTGTGTGTGTGTGTGTGTGTGTGTTTGTGCAGTTGGGGGTGTGGTCTATTTTCTATATATAGCCGAGGTTTGCTTGGCCTCCATCAGAAATAGTTTTTAGTGATGCATAACTAACTAAAGTGTGACTCTTTGGTCGTTGTTTTTTTTTAAAAAGCCATCATTATAAATATTGGCCTGCGTGTGTGAGAGACATGGAGCTGTTTGGTGATAACTCGTGCACCTCCCCGTGCAACACTCTAGGGTTCCTGCAGAAGAACAACAGCCTGGAGGAGAAGGGCCGACTGGGCCAGAAGAACCTGCTCTCTTGCGACAACAGTGACAGGGACGCCCGCTTCCGACGCACCGAGACCGACTTCTCCAACCTGTTTGCTCGGGGTGAGAAACACCGTCATCATCATCCAAAAATATTGGGAGCACATTTAACCTTTTATAGAGAAAGAAACCAGCCAATCAGATGATAAAATGACAGACAATTATATTTTGCTTTAAGTTATTTCTTTTTAACATATAATATTGATGTATTTCTTTTTTTTTTTTTTACTTTTCTGGAACTGCAACACCGTATTTTCCCTTAATGAGGGTAGACTGTAACCATCCGTCATTTTCCTCATAGAGCAGCTCAGCGTGTAAAAAGCAAATCATTCATTTCAAATGAATGCTTTTAGCATGTTGGCGCATATTGTTAGCATATCACATAAGCACATGTCTACATTTAACATGCATGAATTAATAGTTACAGTGGTGTGAAAAGGTGTTTGCACACTTCCTGATTTTTTATTTTTTCCATGCTTGTCACATTTAAATGTTTCAGATCATCAAATTAATTTCAATATTAGTCGATGACAACACAACTGACACAAAATGCAGTTTTTAAATGAACCTTTTTTTTATTAAGGGAGAAAAAAAAACATGGCCCAGTGTGGAAAAGTGAATGCCCCCCCCCCCCCCCCCCCCCCGCCCCCCGCTAAAACATTATTTAATTGAGATTAATTGAGGTCTATCAGTGTGGAAAAGGTTATAAAAAACATTTCTAAAGCTTTGGGACTCCAGCGAACCACAAATGATGAAAACATGGAACAGTGGTGAACCTTCCCAGGAGTGACCAGCAAACCAAAATGACCCCAAGAGTGCAGCGACGACTCATCCAAGAGGTCACAAAAGACCCCACAACAACATCCAAAGAACTGCAGGCCTCACTTGCCTCAGTTAAGGTCAGTGTTCATGACTCCACCATAAGAAAGACACTGGGCAAAAACGGCCTCCATGGCAGAGTTCCAAGACCAAAACCACTGCTGAGCAAAAAGAACATTAAGGCTAATCTCAATTTTGCCAGAAAACACCTTGATGATCCCTGAGACAAATGTTGAACTTTTTGGAAGGTGTGTGTCCCATTACACCTGGCATAAAAGTAACACTGCATTTCATTTCATAGAAAGACCATCATACCAACAGTAAAATAAGGTGGTGGTAGTGTGATGGTCTGGGGCTGTTTTGCTGCTTCAGGACCTGGAAGACTTGCTGTGATAAATGGAACCATGAATTCTGCTGTCTACCAAAAAATCCTGAAGGAGAATGTCCGGCCATCTGTTTGTGACCTCAAGCTGAAACCAACTTGGGTTCTGCAGCAGGACAATGATCCAAAACACACCAGCAAGTCCACCTCTGAATGGCTGAAGAAAAACAAAATGAAGACTTTGGAGTGGCCTAGTCAAAGTCCTGACCTGAATCCTATTGAGATGCTGTGGCATGACCTTAAAAAGGCGCTTCATGCTGGAAAACCCTCCAATGTGGCTGAATGACAACAATTCTGCAAAGACGAGTGGGCCAAAATTCCTCCCCAGCGCTGTAAGAGACTCATTGCACGTTATCACAAACCCTTGATTGCAGTTGTTGCTGCTAAGGGTGGCCCAACCAGTTATTAGGTTTAGGGGGCAATCACTTTTTCACACAGGACCATGTAGGTTTGGATTTTTTTCTCCCTTAATCATAAAAAGTTTCATTTAAAAACTGCATTTTGTATTCAGTTGTGTTGTCATTGACTAATATTTCAATTAGTTTGGTGATCTGAATCATTTAAGTGTGACAAACATGCAAAAAAATAAGAAATCAGTAATGAGGGCAAACACTTTTTCACACCACTTTACTGTATGTTCCTGTACCACCAGCAAATGGTGAAAAATGTGAGTAATTGATACGAAAATGTCCATTTTTGACACACGGTTTCCTGCTAGTTGATTTTGACGTGCTCTTCTGATTTCAGATAAACTTTTGCAATAAAAGTGACTGTTCTGATTGTCTGCCCTAAATATGCCTCACACACTGAAGTAGGGTTGTCAATTGATTAAAATATTTAATCCCAATTAATCACATTTCGTCCATAGTTAACTTGCAATTAATCGCAATTAATCACACATAGAGAGAGGTTTTTATCCATAAGAAGTAGGGATGTAAATGTCTTTGTGGTAAACGCTTCCATACGCATCTAGATACATGAGTTACGATACTAATCAAAAACTTTGTATTTTAAAAACAGACCAATTTGATACAGTGTACAAACGATACGATTCAATTCGATATGATTCAACAGCATCTGCCAGCGCTATGAAACGAAACTTACCATTCAAAATACCCTTTTCTTTGCTCAATATTTGCTCGGTGTGTGCCGAGGATGAAACAGGACGTGTGCTTGTTAATCGCGCGTCCAAAAAAATGAGCGCCGTTAAAGGAAACTTCTGTTATCCCCTTAACTTTGACAGCCCTAATTTAAAGCATAAAATGCATAGGTACTCACCACTAATCAAAACAGCATACTATGGTGCGTTCAAAGACCACCCAATAAAGTGCAAAATTTCAACACTGAAAAAAAATGTGTAAAAATTGTGTGATTTTTCTAACAGTGGTACATGTCACCTGCATTATCGCATATTTATAATAATTATTACCAACTTATGGATCATGAAACGTTTCCTGCAGAAAAACAGCCTATGGTTGGAGAAACATTCAAAAATTAAAATTTTCTGACCAAAACCCCACCAATGTTCATCATTCTCATATTTCCTTGCGCCTTCCCAGACCTGCTGCCTGCAAAGAATGGAGAAGAACCGACCATGCAGTTCTTACTGGAGGTGGTTGACATCCTTACCAACTACGTGAAGAAGACCTTCGACCGCTCCACCAAGGTGCTGGATTTCCACCACCCTCACCAGCTCCTGGAGGGCATGGAGGGCTTCAACCTGGAGCTGTCCGACCAGCCGGAATCTCTGGAGCAGATCCTGGTGGACTGCAGAGACACGCTCAAATATGGCGTCCGGACAGGTAGGAAATAAATGTAGAAAAAGTCAACGACATACATTCCTGGATGGGCTACTGTGATAATCGGGTGACGTAAAGGCGAAGGCATCATCATGTGTTTGCAGCCCCACTGCCTTATTTATGGCACCCGTGCTAATAACGCACTCCCCCTGCTCTCTCATCGGACTTATTAAAGCAAGCGTTGCCTGAGGGCGTCTTGACACGGCCTGTTTGCAGCTGTTAAAACGACAGCGCCTAAACCGTCCCTTGGGATTTAATACCGTACATCACTCGGTGTCCGCTTCGCTTTTAACTCGGAGATTCATGTTTGCTTTCCCACATACGGCTGAGAATTTAGGAGCTGTCCGCGGTGCTGAAACACTTTTCTTCTTTGCTGTACGGTGCACGTCCAGTATAGGCACTTCATTGGGCACCCGTAGACTGAAAGGATGCGTTGATCTTTTGTAAAGCTATATGCTAAAAAGCTACATAGCTTTCAAGAAAGAACTGCATCTCGGCTTTGTAATATACTGCAGGTAAAAAAGCTTATTATTACTATCATTAGTATCAATCTTTTTTTCACCATTTTTGCTGTCCTTTTTAAATTTTCTTAAATTCTTCTTAAATAATCTGAGTACATTTTCTTCTTGTAATACTATGACTTTGTTCCCAAAATATTTTGACTTTATTCTAATAAGATTTTCTGGTGTTTGTTTCTCATTTTATGACTTCAAACAATGACTTTTTCTTTAATATTTTAACTGTATGCAACAAAGATGACATTATTTTTCCTTGTAATTCTAGTTTATTCTCACACAATTTTCTCGTTAGAATACATCTTTTTTCTTGTTAAATTTCTGCTGCTGGTTTTTTTGTTGTTATTTTCCAACTATTTCAACTTACTTCTTGTCAATTTTCTTCTCGCAATTCTGACTTTATTCTCGTAAAATCAGAACTTTTTCCCCACCCCGGTTTTTTCCAAAAGTTATAAATTAATTCTTAGTTTTGGTTGTTTTTCATAATATTACGACTTTTTTCTTTAAAATGACAACTCTATGCTAATAAAATGACATTTTTCTTCAAAATATTACAAGTTTATTCTTGTTTAATTGCAACTTTTTTCTCGTTAGAAGATGACAGTTTTCTCTTAATATTTTGACTTTATTGTTGGAAAATTTCTGCTGTTTTTTCCATTTCTGCTGTTGTTTTTTCCCAACTATTTCAACTTTCTTCTTGTAAATGTTCTTCTAGTAATTATGACTTTATTCCCAAAATATTTTGACTTTATTCACATAAGATTTTCTTGAGTTTGTTTCTCATATTATGACGTCAAACAATGATTTTCTTTAATATTTTAATTGCATGCTACAAAAATGACATTATTTTTCCTTATAATTGTTGTTTATTCTCATAAAATGTTCTCATTAGAATACATCCTTTTTCTTGTTAAATTTCTGCTGGTTTTTTTTCAATTTTTGCATTCTTTTGCATTCAACATTCTTCTTGGAATTTTTCTTCTCGTATTTATGACTTTATTCTCGTAACATTACGAGTTTTTCCCATAAAATTGAGACTTATTTTGTCGCTAGAGTACGACTTTTTTCATGTTAAATTTCTGCAGTTTTTTCCCATTTAGCTGCTGTTTTTGTTTTTTAATTTTCCAAATAGTTCAACTTTCTTCTTCTATTATGACGCTTTCGTCCCATAATATTTTGACTTTATTCTCATAAAATAACTTCTTCCGCAACCCAATTTTCCAAAAATTGCAGCTTCTTTCTTTGTTTTGTTTGTTTCTCATAAGATTAAGTCTTCTGTCTTTAATATTTCAAGTCCATGTTACTAAAATGACTCAAATTGCTTCGTTTTTCTCACTAGAAGATTACATTTTTCTCTTCCTACTTTGACTTTATTCTCGTAAACTCTTGTTATATTTCGACTACATCCTCCTGACGACCAGGAAAAAAAATATTTCCCAGTCACATTTATTTTGAAATTCCCCAATCTTTGCAAAGTAATTGGAATGCTGAAAAAGAATTTTTTGAAACAAAAGTTCTTCTTTGGAAGCTATGATGTGTCCTCTACAGTGGACATCGCAACCTCATACTTTGTTGGCGACCAGTTAGTCCAACAGAAAATATCAAAAAGTCAACATGAGAAAGAGTTCAACGCAAACATAAATCATCTCTTTTCTTGTGAGATTCTTTGGTGTGATACTTCAACTCAATCAAGCAATCCCCTTTCTTGGAAACACAAAGGAAAACTTTGTGCACATACGGTATGTTCTATTTGATGCATGTGTTTCGTCCGCCATCTGTGGAAGATGGATGGCACCAGAAGTGTCTCAGAGCTGCACTTGGCTGCGGCTTCCACTTTTGACGTGGGGGAGTGTCGTCATCTTAGCGTCACTTGTGATTCCTGCTTGGGCTCGAGTGATTCACTCTTCACCAAGGAGCAGTTTGACGTCAAGGAACTTGGGTGGTTTCTTCCGCAGAAACTGGCAGTCACTCTTCTACTGAAGCCATGAGTTGGTGATTGCCAGGTCAAAAAAGTGGAAAACTGCACGCATTGTCCATTTCCTAGTGCGAGAGGCCATCCTGTCCTGTAGAAACTCAACATTTGGTCGACCAAGTCCACACCACCCATGTCGGTGTTGAACTCGGGAATTGCCGGTGACTTGACACCTGGACAAATGTTCTCTGCGTGCGTCCTGAGGTTCAGTCCCATAGGCAGACGATGCCATGACCGCTGGCTTGTTGTCCAACCAGCTTATGACAGCAAGTTCAGGTGTGCTTCGTCTCACCCCCATCTCTGACGACGGCTCTTCCTTTCTTTCTGAAGGGCTTATCCCCTACCATCTTGCAGCACTTTTGGAAATCCTGTTATTCATCAAGGTTCCGGTCCCTGTCAGCCCTTTTGTCATCAGGGCGTCAAGGAGGTCGATTGTTGCAAAGTACCTGTCAAGGAACAGGTGGGTGCCTTGGGGAACACACTCTGCCAAATGAAGAACAGCTGGTTCTCCAATACACTTTCCTTCTGTAACTACCAAGGTAACCTCGCTTCTTCTTTCCTCATGTGAAACATCAAGGTCGTTGGCGATCTTCATGAAACAACTACAAATGTCCACTACAGAGGACACTTTTTCAAGACGTAACTACCAGGCTCAACACTTCATGTTTTCTTAAGAGACTCATGGAAAACACGCCAACAACGTTTCAAGCCAAATTATAAGCCTTACTTTTCCTCTTGCCATAAAAGGTGCCTGCGCTCAGGGGAGCCATTTTCTTTTATGATGTAATCAAAGGTAACAAAGCTCCACCCCTTCACATTTGGCTTCACTCGAAAGCTCTAAATGTCTGAATGAATGAATTCAGTTGTGTGACGAGGGTGAGAGATACTCAGGTTTACCAATGTCCACTGCTGGTAGTCAGGAGGAGGTCAGCTATATGCTGCGAAAATGAAGGTTTTGGGGTTTTTTTTTGAAAATTGAGACTTATTTTCTTGTCAGAATACGACTTTTTTCTCATAAAAGTTCTGCTGTTTTTTTGTTCTTTTTTTTTTTTACTTTCAAATAGTTCAGTATTCTTCTTGTAAAATCTCTTCTCATATTTCTGACTTTATTCCCATAATATTTTGACTTTATTCTCATAATATCATAACTGTTTCCACAACACGATTTGCCAAAAATTGCATGACATTTTTCTTGTAATATTTTGACTTTCTTCTTGAAATATTTCTGCTTTCTGCCATTTCTGCTGTTTTTTTCCCCCAACTATTTCAAAGTTCTTCTTGTAAACATTCCTCTCTTATTTATTCCGTCATTCTTGTAACATTATAACTTTTTCCGCAACCTAATTTTCCTACATTTTTTTGTTTTGACCCCGTCTTTTTTCTTTAATATTTCAGCTTTATGCTTCTAAAAGAATGTTATTTTTAAAGTTTATTTTTACCTCATAATATTACTTTTTTCATTTAATATTTTGACTTTATTCCTGTAAAATTACTACTGTTTTTTTCCTCTTAGTTTTCTTGTTAAATACATTTTCAGAATGTGCCGTGGACCCCAAAAAAAAACAGCGTCAAAGGGCCGCACTTTAGAGAGCCCCGGATCAGACGGCGTGGCCAGCTACTTACTATGTGAGCCGACCAGCGACACATTTACATTTCCACCCACGACTGCATTCGAGCTGAAGGCGTTTTGATGCTGTGTGTGCAAGGACCTTGGAGTCTAAATGGCTGTCGTACTTTAACCTTGTTAACAGAGTGGTAAACCAATCTATTTAGGTTTTATTGCCCGGGGGATCACATTAACACAAAATGTGAGCTAAGTAGGACACATAAGACAATTAAACACCGTTTGTTTCCCTCTCAGGTCACCCTCGCTTCTTCAACCAGTTGTCCTCAGGCCTGGACATCATCGGCCTTGCCGGAGAGTGGCTCACCTCCACCGCCAACACCAACATGTAAGTCACACGCTCTCATCCTTACTGGCGTGCTTGTGTGTATCCATCGATGGAACCCCCCTCTGCATGCCGTGACACAATGTGCACTTTGTAGGCCGCTTGTCTCAGCGCAGCCCTGCCAGTTATTGTAAACGTGAGTTTTTTCCCCTGTAGAGACCAGAGGGAATTGATAGAAGGTTGGCAGCCGCTGTGCTGCACTGTGTGTGTCTCAGTCGGTCCAGCCTCAGGGGTGGTTAGATTGCATATTGATCTCAGGTCACAGTTACACGGAGGCCTCGTCTGATAGAGGGCATGAGCCACATCGGCACAGACACACCCACACTCATGCAAACCCCCAATAAACACATTCATGCTAGTGTGTCATGTCAGAATGAAGAGACGCTTGCACTTCAAAAATATATACTGCATATATGACAGGTGATAAGTGAATTTCTGGAAAGTAAACGGGCCAAAAACCCGTTTACGACCTTCTAAATACGTTTTTTAACATTATTAGAGCCCTCTAGATCTGAAATAACACCCCTATAGTCACCTTTATACTCGTATTACACAATATAGTAAACATAATAAGAGAAAATAAGACATAATATAAACCAGGGGTGTCCAAACTTTTTCCAGCGAGGGCCACATAGTGAAAAATGAAAGGACGCAAGGGCCACTTTGATACATTATTGTGTAAACCAACACAGATATATGCTAAGAAGCTACAGGTATATGTAGCTCAAGAAAAAAAATTAACCTTTGTAATATGGGTGAAATGCTACTAAAAATGAAGTTTTTTTCCATAATAATACGAGTTTATTCTTCAAAAAATGCAACTTTTGTTCTTCGTTCGATTATGACATTTTTTCTTAATATTTTGACTTTATTCCCGTAAAATGACAGCAGTTTTTTCCATTTCTGCTGGTTTTTTGTTGTTTTTTTCAACCATTTAATTTCAGCTTTCCTCTTATAAATTTTCTCTTTATATCTTTTAAGAAGAATGTATTTTTTCTTTATTTCGACATTGTTACTAAAATTATATTTTTCCTCATTTTAGAAGTTTATTCTCATAAAATTGCAACTTTTCTCTTAATATTTTGACTTTACTCTGGTCAAATTTCGGCTCTTGATTTTTTTGGGGATAATTTTCAAAATACTTAAATAAAAATATAAATAAATTTAAAATATAAAATAATTTTCTGCTTGTATATTTTCTTCTCCTAATATTTTGACTTTATTCCCATCTTATAAAAAACAGCCAAAAAGTAATGTAAGGAGAAACACTCCATAATAATAATAATAATAATAATAATAATAATAATACACTTTTTCACTGATAAAATGAATAAATATATTTTATATGTGTATTGTTTGGGTTGGTTTAAAAAAAAAAAAAAAGTAAAATCGTCCCCCGCATCTTATGATGTTTTCGTAAGGGGCCCTTAGTGGAAATAGTTTGGACACCCCTGATCTAGAGGATTCAGCGAGAGTTCCATCCAAGTACCATCCATCCAAACACGGGGTGACGTGTACTGCCGCCGTAAAATAGAAAGACGGATGGCGTAGAGCACACATGCCAAATATGTGACTGCCGAAAGATAGGCTGACCGCACATGCTTAGAACCAACTGCGTTTCCGGTAGACGGTACGTCCTGCAGTGGCTATTGTCTCATCAATGTGACATTACTGACACCTAGTGGCCGGTGTGGAATACTACATATCATTGCAACGTCTTTGAATGCCTTATATCTCTATTTTAGTTCATTTATGATGGAAAATGCTTAATTTTGTCCAAAATTTGGGCCTTTACAGTCTTATTACTGAATATATTAGACGTTATAAGGGAATATAAGACATATAAGACATAGATAAGACATAATATGAACTCACACATCAGCGTTGCCAGGTGTGCTTACTATAAGCCACTTAGGGGTTGTTTTTTTTTAGTAAAATGGCTTACAAATGTCCAAGTTCCCTGTTGTTTTGGGCTCGTTTTCACTGTCACACACACCCCTAGTCTACGGTTGGTTTCATTTGATGTGCTTACTGCACGCTTACATAGCAATAATACTTATGTACTTGTACATTATATTTACACACACACAATTCTTACACACAGCCACTAGCCTGTGGACGTGTTCCATGATGATGATAATGCTACGTTAGGTCCGCGTACCCAGGCCTTGGTCTTTGAATGCGTGAGTATAGCGCGTTTTCTGAATGCGATATATTTGTACACGAGCTCATTTAGCCATTTTCAAGCTTGAAAATGCTTAATTTAGGCCAAAAACACGTAAAATCTGCTCAAATATACAATCTTGTTAACTAATAATAGGCTGAAGCTAATTTTACACTTCTATTTATGTCAACTTTCATGAACTTTCTTACTTATAGGAACATCATTTTTAATGAAGTTGCTAAAATGCGAAGAATAGCACACCCACGGATGCAAATATCTGGATCAGTCTATTGATTACATGCAAGTGGTGCAGATACCCACTGTTACATTAATACTTTGTGCAAATTGTTCGGTTTACACTCCTGCACATGATGGTGGCAATGATTGGGTGTAGCGCTACCCCAGCATGCGAGGTTGTGTCCAAAGTGGGGCCGTGCGGCACAGTCTAGATTTAACATTTTAACAAGAAAACAAAAAAAAAAAAACATTTTTTTTAAAAATCACAAATGAAAAAAACAGCAGTAATTTTACAGGACTAAAGTCCAAATATTAAGAGAAAAAAGTTGAAATCCAGCAAGAAAAAAGTCGAAATTTCATGAGAATGAGGAAAAATAATGTTCTTTTAGTAGATAAAGCTGAAACTGTTTTTATTTTTATTTTTTAAGTTGTAATATTATGAGAAACAAACAAAACAACGAATAAAGTTATGATTTTTGGAAAATTAGGCTGCAGAAAAAGGTTAAATATTAAATATTATGGGAATAAAGGCATAATTAGGAAAAGAACATTTACGGGAAGAAAGTTGAAATAGCTTCGGGGAAAAAAAAAGAATGATGTAATCTCTGGAAAACTGAGTTGGGGAAAAAGATATTATGATATTATGATATTATGATAAAGATATTATGAGAATGAAGTCAAAATATTATGGAAATAAAGTCATAATCATGAGAAGAAAATGTAGGGGAGAAAAGAAGAAATTTTACGAGAAAAAGTCGTATTTAAACGAGAAAATATGTCGCACTTTCATGAACATAAACTCGCAACATTATGAGGAGTAAATGTCATTTTAGTAGTCGAAATATTTAACAAAAAATAGATATTTTTTTAAAAGTTGTAATACTAGGAGAAACAAACAAAACAAAAGCCGAAGCCCCGGCTGAACTAAATACAGTCAAACCTTGCCGGTTTTCACACGATTCGGTTGTCATCGCATATTTTCGCTAAAATTTTGCCGCGGTTTTCGTCCGATATTGCACGTAACGAACCAGTCTGTTTGCCCTAAACTGTGTCGTTCTTGGAAATCAAGCGCCCAAACAAAGCGCCCTAAACCTGGCTGACTTGTCGGACGAGCTTTTTTTTTATTGAGTGCGGCTGCTAAATAACCCACCATGGGGCCAAAGGAAGTGGCGAGCGCCGGCAATTTGATTGAGAACGTGAGAAAAATTACCTTCTAGTTTGATCTCGGCAGGATGTACGGGAAGTCCACATTGGTAATTATTTGTCATTATTTTCGGCATGTAAAACTAGAATTATTCACTGTATTTGTGATTATTTTGGGGCGTCTAGAAGGGCTTTACATTCTTTCTTGTGTTCCACTGTACACCCCTAATTACAAATCATAGACGGGTGTGTTCCCGAGCTCCCTCTGACCAGAGTAAACAGGAAACGGACGTAACAAAACAAAAGCACAGTCCCATAAATGATGGCAGAAACGGAGAAAAACCAAAGCGAAAAGTCCAAACATGCCACAACTAAGAGAAACGGCCATTCAGTGGCCAACAAAAGGAGCAGTGCGACGTATCCTGAATATTAAATATGCAGCTGTCATTTATTTGACTCGCTGGGCTGAGGAATAAAAGATCAAGGTAGAGATAATCAGCACAAATGGAGGCACTTCATTTATCCCATTTCTCAAATCATTAGTCATGACACCACCCCATCTTCTGTATCGCACACATCCAGCCTGGCGGTCCCAGATTCAGCAGCAAAGCTTTCCGGTCCATTGACTGCAGGCTCATTGTGAGCTGGTCTTAGCTGATAGGCCAGCTGGGCCCCACACTGTCACACAATGTCCTCAGGCATCACGCAAAACCCTGTCGCACTGTGGAAAGAGCCCGCCGCGGCTCCCCGCGGAGCGCTCCGTTGTCCCCCCCACCCCATGGATACTGTCGGACTCGGCGGTGCTTTAAGGCGCCGAGGGGAAGAGTGACGTCGCGGGTCATGAGGGTTGTTCATATAAAAGACACACAAAGAGACACTCACACACACACACACACACACACACACACACGAGTGCCCTTGATGATGGTAATAAGGGCATTTAGAGGCTGTCCCTGGAGACGGGCAGGTGACTGAGGAGTAATTTTCACCCTCAAAAGACCAATGATTGGCTCTGATTGTGATAATCATCACCATTATTGTCATTACAGCGTGAAATGGCTCTCAAGGAGGAGAATTTGGACGAGGTTTTGGAATATCATGCGTGCTGTGTGTCTTTCTTTCTTTTCTTTTTGGTAACTCAGCGTTCCCCCGCTACATCGCGGCTCACCTTTTGCGGATGAAATTTAGCATATGTTTTTTTAGTAGCGTATGAACGCGCATTGTGTTGTGCATCCTTGTGGTGTATTAAAGCCACCTATGGGTGCTCTGTTGTATGTGTCTGTTATTGTATCCACCTCATCTCAGCGTGTTTAAGTGCCTGTACCACTATATTAGGAACCCGCAGTAGCCGGCTTAATATAGAGACACAGCAGTCCTCATTGGCTATAAAGGAGAACCCGCCCAGTGTGTTCTGCGTCCTGATTGGCTTGTAGACCATTGTCAATCAATCTCCTTTGTGCCGACGCTAGCAAACTAGCTAACAGCGAGAGCTGCTTGCCAACCACCAATAAACAATGGAAGAAGAAGAAGAAGCTAACCAGCTAAATGAATCTCCGGTTGAAAGAGTAGGACGAGGAGGAGGACGACGGCAGGAGGAATATGTTTTAAGAAGGATACAAAAACGCTGCAGCCGAAAGGCGCCTGGACGAAGCACTGTCAGAGGAGTGAAATACGCGTGAGTCACTTCATAATTTCTTGTCCGACCTCGTAGACTGATCATTAAAATTCAAACAAAATTTGAACTCAAGTGTTTAAAATGTGATAAAATGTTAATGCCTGTCTGAGAAAGTGTATGGTGAGGGGTTTTACAGCCTTAAAACATATATAATCATTGTAAACAAATAAAGTTGGCGACTTTGACGATTTCACTTATCGCGGGCTATTTTGGGAACGAGGGATAAATGAGGCAACACGGCACAGTAATCCCTCGTTTGTCACAATGAATCCATTTTTTCCTCAGTTTGCGCATAGAAAACCTGTTTACAACCTTCTAAATATGAGTTTTAACATCATTAGAGCCCTCTAGACATGAAATAACACCCCTATAGTCACCTTTACACTCGTATTACCCAATGTAGTTGACACCATAACTCGTGCTTGTGCGTGTTGCTGTAAATGTGTTCCGTTGCTAGGGGAGCTGAGCGGGGGAAGGACAGGAAGTGAAATCAGGGGTTCAGAGTTAGTTTGGCGTGGGTTACGGCCGCAACGGTATCCCGTCTTATTGTGACTGTTGTGAGATAATTCAAACCTGCAATAAAAGCCTGTTGTTCTGGCGATGAAGTCTGGTGCTTGTGTGTCTCACGGAACATTACAGGAACATTACTGACACGTAGCGACCAGCATAGAGTACTACATATCATCACGTTTTTGAATGCGTCTTCTGAATGCCTTATGTTTATTTTGAATTCATTTAGCCATTTTTATGCTTGAAATTTGCATAAATATGCATATTTTTAATTAAATGATTCAATACCAAAGACGTATTTATACGTTTTTATAAATGCGAACACCTGACCTCAACAACGTATTTATATGTCTTTTACGCGTTTTTGCGTGAGCGGCAAAAAGAGGCGATGACGCAACTCTCCACAAATGCATTTCACTGCAGAGCAATTTTAAGCCATAAAAACGGCCACGAGGTGGCGGAAGTGCATTTGGTAAGAGCTCGGCAGGGACCAAGTGAACGGAAAAATCGCACACAACAGGAAGGAGGAAGTGGGAGAGCGTGGAGGAGTGTAGCGTGCACAAGGTTACGCATTGTAGGGACATTTTATGCATGCGTGCACACACATAGTTCAGTTCCAAATGTGAAAATTGTAAATAGTTCATGGTGTTATATTTGTAAATAAAGTGTTATTTTGATGTAAAACAACCCCTTTTTTGTGTTGTTTATGTTGGTACAGTTGTTTAGATACTTGAGCTGTCGCAAAAGCCAAAAATATTTGTGTCAAAGTGAAAGTTATGCTTGTGAAAGTTATCTTTTCACCGAAAGCTGGTTTTCTCCCATTTTTAGTCAGGAACTGATATTTTCCTGAAACGCACCAATGTTCTACTGCTGATTACTAAAGAACAGAAAAACGTAGAAGCCAACTTTTTTTTCCTGATGAAAGACGGGAGTCTAGTCTTTCCTTTGGTAGGTTCCACGTCTACATAGCCATAGAACACAATATTCTGTGTGCCTTGAAATATCAGTCAAAATCATCTGAAGGGGTTGTCTTTTGACAAATGGCTGGGATTGAATGAGTTAATAATAGGCCTTATTCAACAATGAAACAGCATTAATATATTTTTGAAAACCCGTGATAGAGTGAAGCTGCGAAATTCGAAGCACAAAGTGTATTTCTTCTCATATACAGTATATATTTTTTAAATCCCCGCTGTCCTTTCTGTGTCCCCTCGTCCAAGTCATCCCCTCTCCCTCCCTCTTTCTTTGTTTTCCCAGCCCCCCCCCCCCCGTCTTTATCTCGCCTCTTGCACCCGAGCCGCGCAAAACACAAAAGCCGTTCCTCTGTCGCAGAACATGCAGAGTAATTGCGGACGAGGTGTTTTTCCAGTGGTAACGGTGGCGCTCTAAGTGGCCCCATTACCAGGAGGGATCAGCCAGTGTGGGAGGTGTGGGCTTGCGGGACACGTTTAGCCTACTTTCACTCATCCTGGACCGCTTTAGTTGAGCAGCACACCTTCATCTCCTGTGACTTCTGGTCTTTTTATTTCAAAAAGGTGGCGTTATCATCAGTTTTTGTGTATGATGCAGACAACACACACACACACACACACACGGCGTTGTGTTATCTGTCCCAAACACACGCCGATGTCCTCTCGGACTTGCCGCTGAGGCCTGGCAGGATTGACAGATAGCCATCACAGCTTTGTGTGCTTTAATTAAACTACTGAGGGATTTCACAAGGCATTTGAATATGAATGTTTGCTGCCTATAAGTCTCCTATCAGGCGCTTTAATTAGCTCAGTCAGTCGGCACGGGCACCAATTTAGGCTCTGCCGATGGAATTATAGAGGAGCTAATGGAAAACCAATGTGTGTGTGTGTGTGTGTGTGTGTGTGTGTATACATACCAAACAGTCTCTTTTTCTCACGTCAGTGCAATCGTTAGACTGAGATGTTGCAGTGACGCCCCGTGATGTGCTGATGCCAGCATTTTAAACCACACGATTGACAGGTTCACCTACGAGATCGCGCCAGTGTTTGTGTTGATGGAGCAGCTGACGCTGAAGAAGATGAGGGAGATGATTGGCTGGCCCGGCGGAGAGGGAGACGGCCTTTTCTCACCAGGTCAGCCGAGAAATACATGGAGTGTTATTGGGTTAGAAAGGATGATTTATTCATACCACATTGTGCTGTATAATATCAATAAAGGCAATCACTGTGATGACTGAGGGCCCTAGAAAATAGTAAAAAAAAAAGCGGCATTTTTCCTGCTCGGGCCTAAAGCAGGGGTGTCCAAACTTTTTCCACCAAAGGCCACATTCTGAAAAATGAAAGGATCCAAAGGCCACTTTGATATTTTGTAAAACAACTCATAGGGTGCTAAGAAGCTCCATGTAGCTCAATAATAAACTGCATTTCAGCTTCGTAATAGAGGTAAAATGCTACTAAAAATGAAGTTTTTATGAGTTTATTCTTGTAAAATTATGACTTTTGTCCTTCATTAGATTATAACTTTTTTTCTTAATATTTTGACTTTATTCCTGTCAAATTAGAGCTGTTTTTTCTGCATTTCTGCTGGCTTTTTTAAAATTTAACAACTATTTAATTTCAGCTTCCTTCCTGTAAATTTTCTTCTCGTAATTATAACTTTATATCTTTGAAAAAAAATGTTTTTTTTAATTTCAACATTGTTACTAACATTATCTCATATAAAATTATCTTATTTAAAATAAATGAAAACATGTAAGAATGTGAGTCTGAATGATTGTTTGTCTCTATGTGCCCTGTGATTGGCTGGCAACCAGTCCAGGGTGTACCCCGCCTGTCACCCAAAGTCAGCTGGGATAGGCTCCAGCATGCCCCCACGACCCTAATAGAAAATGGATGGATGGGTGATATCACTACAAAAAAAATGTCATTTTATTACAAAACATATCTGTTTTTGTTTTAGGAAAAAGTAGGGTTTTTTTGAAAGGAAAAAATTTCATTCATTAAAGAAAATCACTAATTCATAAAAGAAAAAATAAAATACAATAAAAATATATGAAAAAAGTTGTAATATTATGAGCGAAAAAAAAGACAAAAGCTGCTTTTTAACAAAAAAAAATTTTAAAGACAAAAATATAAATGTCAGTCGACCTGGCACAGTCTCATTTTAGGTTCCCTCGAAAACAGAGGAACATTTGTCATTTGCCAATCAAGGACAAAACCTACCAGGAGCCAGGAACCTATCAGGGCCACACAGAAATGGAAAAAATAAAAATACATGGAGAAAAAAAGTCCAAAAAGTTGCAATTTATGAGGAAAAAAAGCTGCTTTTGAACATTTTTCATTTATTCAACAAAAAAAAAAACATCAGTGTGGCCCTAATACTGATTTATAAATAATAATAGAAACGTCGTCTTACCCGCCGCATTCACACATTAAACGTTGGCGTCTCTTCTGCTCAACAGGGGGCGCCATTTCAAACATGTACAGCGTGATGATCGCGCGTTACAAGTACTTCCCAGAGGTCAAGACCAAAGGCATGTCTGCAGCTCCACGCCTGGTTCTCTTCACATCTGAACACGTGAGTCACATGAAACGTAACAAAACATCTGCTTGGAGATTTGAATAGCTGCCATTAAGCCCCACAAGCTCGAGTGACTGCGTCAGTAAGGATCATGTTTTTACCGCGTGTGTGTTGTTCCTGCAGAGCCACTACTCCATAAAGAAGGCCGGTGCTGCTCTTGGTTTCGGCACTGAGAATGTGATTCTGTTGAGCACAGATGAGAGGTAACAAAATGCACGTATTCATTTAAAAAATGCATCAGTGCAGTCAAACATGGTACATTCTTTCAGGGGGAGGGTCATTCCTGCTGATCTGGAAGCCAAGATTATTGACGCTAAACAGAAGGTTGGGCCTTTTGTCTCCGCTGGGCGGCCCGTTGCACGTTTCTCTGATCTGAGATTGTCGTGTTTGCTTCTCCAACAGGGTTACGTGCCGCTGTTTGTCAACGCCACGGGTGGCTCCACTGTCTACGGAGCCTTTGACCCGATCAACGAGATCGCTGACATCTGCGAGAAGTACAACCTGTGGCTCCATGTTGACGTGAGCAGAAGCGATCATCATTTCTGGGGGTGCATGGCGTAATTATCGGGCCGATATCAGGGAATTACCACATCGACGTTCATTCATTCATTCAATCCCAGCCATTTTTCAAAACTCAACCCCTTCAGTACCGTCCATTTTGGACAATTTTGGCTGACTTTTCAAGGCACACAGAATATTGTGTTCCGTGGAACCGACCAGAAGAAAGATTAGACTCTCGTCTTGCATCAGGAACAAGAAGCTTGTTTCTACCTTTTCCCGTTCTTTAGTAATCAGCAGTAGAACATACTGTAGGTAAGTTTCAGGAAAATATCAGTTCCTGACTAAAAAAAGGAGAAAAACAGGTTTTTGTGAAAAGATGCTGCACATTTCAAGCATCACTTTCACTTTGACACCATTTTTTTTGCTTTTGTGACAACTCAACAATCTAAACAACTATAAAGAACACAAAAAAGGGTTGTTTTACATCAAAATAACAACTTATTTGCAAATATAACACCATGAAGTATTTACAATTTTCACAATTGGAAGTAAACGGTGTGTGTGCACGTGTGCACGCGTGTGCATGAGTTAAAATTCCCCTACAATGCGTAACCTTCTGTACCTTCTCTTCCACTTCCTCCTTGCTGTCCAGTGTTTTAATACATGCCGAGCTCTTATGAAATGCACTTCTGCCACCTTGTGGCCTTTTTTATGGCTTAAAACTGCTTTAAAAAGGGGCATCTATTTATTAGTGTGCAGTTGCGTCGTCACCTCTTTTTGCCTCTTGCGGAAAAAAACGTAAAAGACTTATAAATACATCTTTGGGATCAGGCGTTCGGGTTTATGAAAACGTTTGAATACGTCTTTGGTATTGAATGAACATTTGGAACTAAACTTCCCTACAAAGCGTAACCTTCTGGACGCTCTACTCCTCCACGCTCTTCCACGTCCTCCTTGCTGTCGAGTGTGTTTTTACATGCAAAAGATCCATGCCGATCTCTGCCACTTAGTGCCGTTTTTAGAGCACTAAAATTACTCCATGGACATCTCCTTCAGTGGGGAGTTGCATTAGCGCCTCTTTTAGCCTCTCCCACAAAAAAACATAAAAGACATATAAATACGTGTTTGGGACTGAGCGTTCGGGTTTAAAAAAAAAAAACTATAAATAGCTCAGATAACCAATAACTAAAAAAAAAAAAAACGCTCCAATGAGGCGAAATTACCCTTATTGCGCGGGTGAGCAAATCAAGCGCCCCTTTCTTTTCCTGCATGCAATGTTAACGGCCTGTTGTAACTTCCCCTGAGCTCACTTGTAAACAAATATTCGCTTTAAGAGGAAGGACGTTATGCCAAATGCTTTGCGGTCCCACCGAGCACACACACAAACCATATCAGCCACCTGTAGCGCCGGCACCACGGTGTTTGAAAAGCGCAAAAGGTTTACAGAGAGCTCTGTGGCATCACACCGGCTGCTCTGAGCGTGTGCCCGAATACAGTGCACCTTACCGGGCCACCCAGGTGGCTCTTCCCGCTCTATACTCCGCGTCTCCTAACCTCCATAGCAGCATGCCAGCTGCTCGGAGCGTGTGTCCAAATATAGTGCACTTTGCTGGACCACAGCTGGTGGCTCCCTCCCCTCTATACTCTGGTTCTCCTGATAGTAGTGATGTCATGATATTTCATGAAGACAAGTCAACAGGTGCAGTTGATCAAATCACAAATTTGTTCAAGTCCTTCTTACCTCCAGGTGTGCACTAGCTATAGTTAAATATACATTTTTAAAAACTAGATATGATAATATGAATTATTGGTTATCGGTATCATATCGGTCTCGAGAAGCAGAAGGTTATCGGTATCAGTTTGAAAGAAAAGATATCATGCATGTCTAGTAATTCCTGTCGTTATTGCCTTTGTGTAACGGTGCTGTCTTGTCTCCATAGGGCGCGTGGGGCGGCGGACTGCTGATGTCCAGGAAGCACCGCCATAAGCTCAACGGAATTGAGAGGTAAATGCGATGCATAATGTCTAACCTCAACATTTAGCCTATCAAATGCGGGACGTTTTGCTAATAGGTTGCATATTTAGCCACTAAAGCCATGGACATTTTTTTT
Source organism: Dunckerocampus dactyliophorus (assembly GCF_027744805.1). Taxonomy (NCBI): domain Eukaryota; kingdom Metazoa; phylum Chordata; class Actinopteri; order Syngnathiformes; family Syngnathidae; genus Dunckerocampus; species Dunckerocampus dactyliophorus. Next base: position 4,556,452 of record NC_072820.1, read on the forward strand.
AATCACTCATACACAACCCACATACAAATGATTCATTACAATGTGCCCGCAAGGCATGCTGGGTACTCCAGCGGTGACTCCTCATTGGCATATCTTGTTTCAACTTTGCAGGGCAAACTCGGTCACATGGAACCCTCACAAGATGATGGGTGTGCCTCTGCAGTGTTCCGCCATCCTCGTCAGAGAGAAGGTACAGGACACAAACATCAGCGCTTTGGCAGCCGGTGTAGCATCAGAACACAAACGCTCAGTCATCTTGACATATTTCCACCACGAGCTGAGGATCTACAGAGAAATGTGTGCCTGTTTGCAGGGACTGATGGGAGGGTGCAACTCCATGTGTGCTGGGTATTTGTTCCAACCGGACAAGCAGTACGACGTCACGTATGACACCGGAGACAAAGCCATCCAATGTGGGAGGCATGTGGACATATTTAAGTTCTGGCTCATGTGGAAGGCCAAGGTAATACGACCTACCTTTACAATGTGCATGTTAATTGGTTCTGCGGCCATGGCATGACTACAGTGAGATGCTGTGTTTCTCCTCACAGGGCACCATCGGGTTTGAGCAGCACATCGACAGGTGCTTGGATCTGTCTCAGTACCTGTACAACAAGATCAAGAACAGAGAGGGGTACCAGATGGTGTTTGATGGAGTGGTAAGAGGGACTATTTTTCTTATTTACTGTCGTTGTGCCCTTGTTGTGCCTCCCCCAGGCGTGCATTGTTGTTTTTATTTTATTTGCACTTTTATTTAAGTCATTTTAATGTTCTTTTATTTTTTGTACTTAGTCATTTTTTGTATTATTATTTTTTACACTTTTATTTACTGTAAGTCATTTTTATTTTTTACACTTAGTCATTTTTTGTATTATTATTTTTTACACTTTTATTTAAGTCATTTTTATTTGTATTGTTTTTTTACACTCATATTTAAGTACTTTTAATTCATTTTTATTTTTTTACACTTAGTCATTTCTTGCATTATTACTTTTTACACTTTTATTTAAGTCATTTTTATTTTGAAAAAAATTTTTACACTCATATTTAAGTCATTTTAACTAATTTTTATTTTTTACACTTGGTCATTTTTTAACACTTTTATTTAAGTCATTTTTATTTTTATTGTTTTTTCATACTCATATTTAAGTCATTTTAACTAATTTTTATTTTTGACACTTGGTCATTTTTTGCATTATTTTTTTACACTTTTATTGAAGCCATTTTTATTTGCATTATTTTTTTACACTTTTATTTAAGTCATTTTTATTTTTTACACTTAGTCATTTTTTGTATTATTATTTTTTACACTTTTATTTAAGTCATTTTTATTTTTATTGTTTTTTTACACTCATATTTAAGTACTTTTAATTCATTTTTATTTTTTTACACTTAGTCATTTCTTGCATTATTACTTTTTACACTTTTATTTAAGTCATTTTTATTTTGAAAAATTTTTTTACACTCATATTTAAGTCATTTTAACTAATTTTTATTTTTTACACTTGGTCATTTTTTGCATTTTTTTTTACACTTTTATTGAAGCCATTTTTATTTGCATTTTTTTTTTACACTTTTATTTAAGTCAATTAATGTTTTTGTATTTAAGTTAATTAATGTTATTTTTGTCACTTTTATTTAAGTCTTTTTTCTAATGTATTTATTCATTCCTTCATTTATTTATTTGTAAATGTTTTTGTTTTTTTAAATTGCCTGTCATCTTTTGAAACATTAATTCCATGTCCAACGTGCTATTTTAGAGGAATATACTAAATCATTTTGTCAAGGAAATGAGGAAGAAAATGATAACGGCACGCATACAAATAAAGCATAAATTAAAATCAAATATCAAAAAGACGAAAAAATCAGATATATTACTTGAAGTCAGACATGAGTTGTGTGTTACATATTTTCATGGAATTTTTTTCATTTGCTGTTTGGGACCGACTCAGAATGGATCCGCGACCCACCAGTTGAGAACCACTGCTCTATTTGTTCCATCTACCTTGTCTCTCTATCTCAGGGGTCGCCAACCCGTCGATCTTTGGGACTTATTCGGTTGATCGCTGTTGTAAATTCACTAATTATACGTTTAGTGCGGGCACTGTTCAGGGCGGACGTTTTGTTTTTTACGGCAGCTAATGCTGCTTCTTATCCGGGCAGCTGCTGCAGAAATGCGCTTATATGGTTATGTCTGGAGGGTAGATCTCGCCTAGGTTCATGGCCGAGACCAGGGATCTTGGGCTCACAAAGGTTGGTGACCACTGCCCTATCTCAACCCAGTTGGTCAAGACAGATGGACACCCCACAAAGCATGTGCTCTGTTTGAGGTGTCCTTTCTTAGAGGGAGTTTTTCCTTCAGACCAGACGATAAAATCACAGCCGTGGGCCTCAAATGGCCCCTGGGCCATACTTTGGACACCCCTGGCATCAGGAACATACCTGTGAGGCTGAATAGGCTAAATTAACATAATAGGGCAGCGAGTCCAACAAGCAAGTTACTGGGAGGCAAATTCACCGAGCTCCCGATCTCATTCCACATCACTGAATCCATCCTCGGTTGTCACAAGCCGAGAGCGCCCTCTCACGGCTGTCAAGGGTAAAAAGATGTTAAATTCTATATATATTTTTGTATATAAGTCACAGGACCAGCCAAACTATGAAACAAATGTGACTTATAGTCCAGAAAACACAGTAAATAAAATGTAATTGAATTGAATTCACCAAGCTGTTGTGTCTCGTTCTTTTGTGTCTGCAGCCCCAGCACACCAACGTTTGCTTCTGGTACATCCCACCCAGCCTGAGGGCCATGCCGGAGAGCGAGGAGAGGCGAGAAAAGCTCCACAGGGTGAGACACGTGTCAGCCTCGTCACCACTGAACGCCAGTCATCCTACCGCAGGCTCTCCATCCTTACTTCCTTTTCTCTCATTGCCAGGTCGCACCAAAGATCAAGGCCATGATGATGGAGTCAGGGACCACAATGGTGGGCTACCAGCCTCAGGGTAACAAAGTCAACTTCTTCCGCATGGTCGTCTCCAACCACGCGGCCACTCAGTCTGACATCGACTTCCTCATTGACGAGATAGAGAGGCTGGGTCAGGACCTGTAGACCACCTTTAGGCGCCACCGGTGTTCTTTGTGTTGTATTTCTATGGCGCATCATTCTGACCAAACTCAACAAAAACACTGCAAGACTGCCCCCCCTGCCCCCCAACACACACACACGTGTCCTCCTGTAGGCGTATGACCACATAGTTCCAGGTAACTGATGGATGCGTGCGTGTGTTCAATCTCGTGTCATTTCATGTTGATTGTGGTTCAATACGTAAAAGCACAGATCTAACAAAGTGTCATGAGGCGATTCTTCTAAAGTGTGCGTATAGTGTTACGAAGGGATGCTCTTCATTGACGATAATAACGAACACATGAGCACGGCATAGCCAATAAGTGTAATAAGCTGAGAGGAACCCCCTTCTGTCACCAAACGTCATGTTCTCCCTCATGGACAATGAAACGATGGCTGTGAATACTTTCACGTTTCCAAAATGCTGGCTCATTGTCTGTTTCATATGCAATCGTGTGATACCCGTGCGTGTTCTTAAATAATATCTATGAATATTTGATTACATATAGATTTAGAAGAAAGAAAAGATTCAAATTCAGGTATATTTTAATGTATCTTCATGTGTAGTTCATGGTGATGATTTGTACATGTAAATCACAGGACTGTGACTTTGTCGGCCAAAGAAAGAGAACTGAGCGGAAATAGCGCGAGTCATTATTCCTCGTGTGTAACTCACTCGATGTTTGTAAGACGTGATCTCTTGACCCTCAACGGCGATGCAATTTTTATTGTGCGCTTCTTTCTGTGATTGTGAGTCTTTGAATGTCTGAGGCGACCGACGGGCCGTTCCGACAGGATGGAGAAAGACGTCTACTGTTTATGTTCCTCTGGCTGGTCTTTTCATTTAGCGAGACGTACGAGGTTGCGAGAATGTACTCTCTCTCGTATCTGTCGGAATTCTAATGCATTTACTGTAATATAGTATATTTATTGTAATACATATTAACTGTATTCCCAGTATTATGGGAGCTCAGTGGAATATCTTGTTCAAGGGGTTCCTGTTTGTGTCTTTGCACTATGTTCACCTTTCCTCCATTGTAAATGGACGTGTATGAATTCTATAGAGTTATTTAACAAAACCTTGATGGTAACCGGGGACCATTACGTCAATGGTGCAATTGCTTAAATCATATTGAAAGAGTGACTCCTGTATGTGACCAGTATGGTTTTGAGCAGCTGTGAAGGAATGTTTCATAGGAGATACCCTGGAGGCACTTTAACAAAAAAATAAAATAAAAAAATCACACAATCTCTAATAAGATGTTTAATAAAGTCTATTCATGTTAAAGCTCAGTGATTTGTTGAGTCTTCCATTTTTTTTAACACACTCTACATCCGTGTTATGTCTGTGCTCGATCATCTAAAACGCATTTTGTTTCGCTCCCGGCTGTGTGTCGGCTTGTCCAGCATGAAAGCCTCCTCACATCTTTGTTTTCTCACTCCTCAGTGGAAATTCTTACCCCACATTTGCTCCATTGACCATCATCCCCTCTTCGCGCTCTCGCTGTGCTCCGACGGGAGGATATAATACGATTCAGCATCACTGCATCTCTAAAGAAAGACGGAGAAAGGTTGCAGAGTTTTCATAACATTCCCATAAAAAAACAGGCCAATATTGTGCTTTACACCAAGAACGGGACGCCGGTGCCCTCTAGTGGTGACGGCTGTGTACGACAAATCATGTATTCAGTGCTGGCATTCATGTTTTTATGTCCAAAGCGTATTCACATACAAATTCCCAAACCAACAAATTAATAAATATAAATCCCTGCAATCATGTGTAATTTTCAGATTGATGTGCATGCATAAGTATACGTAAGAAAATGAGCAAAACATGTCGTCATGAGAGATATTCTGTGCCAGGGGTGTCCAAACTTTTTTCCACTGAGGGCCACAGTGAAAAATGAAAGGATGCAAGGGCCACTTTGATATTTCGTAAAGCAACACATATTGATGTCCCAAAAAGAGATATATATTTCAAGAAAAAAACTGCATCTAAGCATATTATTACTATCAACTTTTTCTCTTTTTTCCCATTTTTAAATTTTTAAAATTTTTCAACTTCTTGTTAAATAATCCTCGTAAAGTTCCTTCCCGTAATATTATAACTTTATTTTCATAATATTTTGACTTTATTCTAGTAATATTAAAACTTTTTCCAAAATTTTCCAAAAATTAAAAGTTTATTTTGTTTTGTTTGTTTCTCATAATATTCCAGCATTAAAAAAATGTAATATTCCAACTCTATGCTACTAACGTGATGTTTTTCCTCATAACATTACAAGTTTATTTTTGTAAAATTGCGACTTATTTTCTCATTAGAATACGACTTTTTCAAGGAAAATTTCTGCTGCTTTTTTCCATTTCTGCTGTTGTTTTTTCCTCAAATAGGTCAACTTTCTTCTGATACATTTTCTTCTCATAGTTATGACTTTATTCCCATGATATTTTGACTTTATTCTTGTAACAATATAACTTTTTTCCCAAACCAATTTTCCAAAAAAATACAATTTCATTCTTTTAGTTTGTTTGGTTTTCGATTTTTAAAAAGAATGTCTTTTTTTTTTACTACATATTTCAACTCTCTGCTACTAAAGTGTCATTTTTTAAAAAAATATTAGTTTATTCTCAGAAAATTGCGACTTTTTTCCTCATTAGATTACTTTTTTTTCAATATTTTGACTTTATTGTTGTGAAATTTTTGCTGTTGTTTTTTCCATTTCTGTTGTTTTTTTCTTGTCTTAATTATGACTTCATTCATATAATATTTTATTTTATTTTCACAACATTATAACTTTTTATGCAACCTAATTTTTCAAAATTTTTTGTTTCTCATATTACAACTTAAATAACAAGGTATTTTTTCTTTAATATTTTAACTTTATGCTACTAAAATGACATTATTTTTCCTCGTAACATTACGTTATTCTTGTAAAAGTCCGCCTTTTTTTCTTCTTAGATTACAACTTTTTCTCTTAATATTTTGATTTTATTTCTGTAAAATTACAGCTGTTTTTTTCCACTTTTGCTGTTGCTTCTTTAGTTTTCTTGTTACATTATATCTTTTGAATGTGCCGCAGGACAATGAAAAAAAACAGCCGCGGGCCATACTTCGGATACCCCTATTCTATGCTGAAGTGATAAAAGACACACTTCTGTATGATATATAGTCAGGGTATATTGGAAAACTGTGAATGACATTCATTGCAACATTATAAGTAGCTTCAAGGGTATACTATATGTCTTATTATTTACATACGTGCATAGACATTCATATTTCTATACCAGAAATTCCTGCTCTTCTAGTTTATACATGTGTCAAGTGCAGGGTACAGTTACACTGTGCAGTGCATGGTATGGTATGTTTTATTTGTTTTGGACAGGATTAACAAGTTCTATTAAGGTTCAAGCAACATCACTTGGTTACATCTGCACAAAAATCAGTCTCTTACAGCGCTGTGGAGGAATTTTGGCCCACTCATCTTTGCAGAACTGTTGTCATTCAACCACATTGGAGGGTTTTCCAGCATGAAGCGTCTTTTTAAGGTCATGCCACAGCATCTCAATAGGATTCAGGTCAGGACTTTGACTAGGCCACTCCAAAGTCTTCATTTTGTTTTTCTTCAGCCATTCAGAGGTGGACTTGCTGGTGTGTTTTGGATCATTGTCCTGCTGCAGAACCCAAGTTGGTTTCAGCTTGGTTTCACCAACAGATGGCCGAACATTCTCCTTCAGGGATTTTTGGTAGACAGCAGAATTCATGCTTCAGGTCCTGAAGCAACAAAACAGCCCCAGACCATCACACTACCACCACCATATTTTACTGTTGGTATGATGTTCTTTTTCTGAGAGGCAGTGCTACTTTTACACCTGATGTAATGGGACACACACCTTCCAAAACTTCAACTTTCGTCTCTTCAGACCACAGAGTATTTTTCCCAAAGGTCTTGGGGATCATCAAGATGTTTTCTGGCAAAATTGAGACGAGCCTTAATATTCCTTTTGTTCAGCAGTGGTTTTGGTCTTGGAACGCTGCCATGCAGGCCGTTCTTGCCCAGTGTCTTTCTTATGGTGGAGTCATGAACACTGACCTTAACTGAGGCAAGTGAGGCCTGCAGATTTTTGAATGTTTTTGTGGGGTCTTTTGTGACTTCTTGGATGAGTCGTCCCTGCCCTCTTGCCCCCTTCCTGATATCTTTTTTTTTTTTTTGCACGTTTGTCACACTTTAATGTTTCAGATCATCAAACAAATTTAAATATTAGTCAATGACAACTTAATCTCAGTTAAGTTATGTTTTAACAGGGCAGGGCAATCACTTTTTCACACAGGGCCATGTAGGTTTGGATTTTTTTAAAATCCCCTAACAATAAAACGTTTCATTTAAAAACTGCATTTTGTGTTAAGCAGACGCTTTTTCACACCACTCTGTTAAAATTATAAATACCAACAAGCAAATATAAATTGACTAATTTATGTATTAAGTGTACGACTATCAAGGCAATATTCAGTATTTCAATACACTGAATCTGATCAGTTTATATACCCGTATAACTGTAAGTAATTACAAGACATTTTAGTGGGTGACGTACCATACATATTGTTCAAGATACCGTTTGCAAACATAAGAAAAGAAACGTTACTAATGTATAAATTCATGTTTTACTGTACTGGATGCATTCGTGTGGTACATAATACAACTGTAACCCCGACGTGGAAATTGGGGTCTTCCACTTCCTGCCACGTAACAGCGCATGCGCAGCAGATGACCACTCATTTGACGACGTGTACCCGGTGAGTACAAGTAGTCGGGTACTTTCCTGTTCCCTGGACTTAGCCTGCCGTTAAACCTTAAAAAACCCTTAAGGACATCGACACAATGGGAGGTGCACAGAGCGTGGAGATACCGGGAGGCGGCTCAGAAGGCTACCACGTCCTCCGGGTGAGTTAGTACGCGTCCACATCCGGTTCTTAGCTATTAGCCTAGCATTGCTAATTTCCCCCCAACCGCTGTGTTGACCAGGAAGCGGGTGTCACTTCGGGCCTTGTGAGGTAGAGCAACACAAAATTACCTGTTATGTTGTGTTTGCAGCTAGTAAAATGTACTTGCGGGAAGCATTTAAGTCGCTAAAATGCTACATGTTACTCAGCGAGACTGAATGACACCTGGCAAGGTGGTTGATCAAAAGCTCCTATCTTGGGACCGTCAACATGTGGGGACCCCCATCTGTATTAGGCTACATTTTTGAAAGGTTGCTGACAAATATTTACATAATAAGCCAATTGTGTGATTTTACACGCTGAGGCGATTGATGCTAACCTAGTAGTACGATTGCATGCCATTGACAAAAAATTTAAATTCTGTGACGAATCACAATACTGATTATGTATGTTAAGATGAATTTTAACCCCTTAAATACTTGAAGACTCCAATGTTTTGTACTATTTCCACATTAAGATGGATTCACAAGCGACCCCGACACGGGTTTAGATTGACAGTCCCTTATTGTGTCTCTGCAGGTTCAGGAGAACTCACCTGGCCACCGAGCAGGACTGGAACCTTTCTTTGACTTCATCGTCTCCATCAATAACACCCGACTGGTAAGGCGGCAGTGGCTGTGAGAGCAAACTTCTTTCCTGATTGCCTCTACTGCGCCTCCCTCCACAGAACAAGGATAACGACACCTTAAAGGACCTCCTCAAAGCCAGTGTAGAGAAACCAGTCAAGATGCTGGTTTACTCCTCAAAGACCCTGGAGCTGCGGGAATCCACAGTCACCCCCAGCAACCTGTGGGGGGGCCAAGGCTTGCTTGGCGTTTCGATTCGCTTCTGCAGCTTTGAAGGCGCCAATGAGAATGTTTGGCACGTTCTGGTACGTAAACCTCGCGATCGCATCTGTTTTGCTTCATGTGGCTCGGCGCTCACTCGCTGTACACCTCCGCAGGAAGTGGAGCCCAATTCCCCCGCAGCCCTTGCCGGTTTGAGGCCACACACTGACTACGTTATTGGAGCTGACACTGTTATGAACGAGGTGGGCTGTTATAGTGGGTGAAATATGCAGTGGTGTGTGTTGTGTATGTATTCTTCACCTGGTGATGATGGCGTCTTCTTCCTGTGCAGTCTGAGGACTTGTTCTCTCTGATAGAGAGCCACGAGGGGAAGGGCCTGAAGCTTTATGTGTACAACACAGACACCGACAACTGCAGAGAGGTGGTCATCACGCCCAATAGTGCCTGGGGAGGAGAGGGGAGGTAATGCACTAAATAATATTCATATTCTGTGTTTTCACTGGCGAGAATGTCTCAGATACAGTAACTGCCGAGGTCAATCTTGATTTAGAATGTGAACAGTTAAGCAACTCATCTGTCCTCAACTTTGAGACCGATGCCATTAACAAACAAACAAACATAACCTCCTCCATTCAAGGTAATAAGTCTGCTTTTAGCTGATGTTGTTAATTAAAGTGGGCTTTCCAAGCAGGAACATGAAACATTTGATCCAATGAATAGTTTTGTGGTTTGGCGATTAGGACCTGGAGACAAATCAAGATGCTACTTTGGGCTACAGCTGTAATCATTTAATTAAAGCAGCAGTAAAGTACAACAAAGTTTTTCTGCTCCAGGGCCTCACTTACAGTTGTAAAGTGTAATTTAAATTTAAGAGAAAACAACATGGTCAGAAACCAGTGTTTCCCATACATGCATTTACTGTTGCAGCCCACCACAAGTACATTTGGATTGCGACAGATAAATTTGGTGCTACCTTATATATTTTTGTTATTTTAAATTTCGTATTAACTGTTTGCCCTGGCTGACAAACACGTTATAATGGGAGTTTCTGCGTAGCTTAACAAATAGTGCGTGGTTCTACGCCAGTGTGCTATCACCATGATGTGAAGCTGTCATTTTTCATGAGAAAATTCCTAAACCACAAAATACCTTGCAGATTAGGCAACGAGGTCAATCAGCATCAGCCACTTGCTGCCATTTTGCAGCTATTACTTGCGGCCTTGTCGTGTTCTGCTTCTAAATCATGTCGGTGCGTGATTTATTAAACAAGGCTAACCTCAAATTCAAATGTAAACGTTGTTTGACGCATTATCCGCCCCCCCGGTGCAGCCTTGGATGCGGGATTGGCTATGGATACCTCCACAGGATCCCCACCCGGCCTTTCGAGGAGGGGAAAAAGATCAGCTTCCCCGGGAATGCGTCTGGCGTGCCTGTCAGTCCTTTGAAGGATGGATTCACAGAGGTATTGGCTGCATGCACACATGACCTCATCTTATACAACTTAAGCCCTGTCCACACGGGAACGTTCCTTAGAGTATTTTTTTTATTTATTTTTTGGCTGGTTTGCATCCATACTCTGCCGGATTAGTAAATTGTTGCATCCAGATGGGAACGAATCACTGAGTGAAAACAATGTAATACACACACGCACCTATGTGTGGCGCTGTGAACAAACGCGGTCAGAACCACGTGGCACACCAAATCATAGGAGAAGAAAGAAAGTCTGTTGTCTTTCGCTTTTCAAGACTTGCGAGAAGAGGAATTCCTTCTACGAGTCATTATGGAGTATAAGACAACAAAATATGAGGAGAATGTCGACTGGGGTGAGTCATGTACATGGAAATACTCGGATAGTATGTTGGTTTGTGGTCAAAGCTCACTTCTGGTCACGTGGCGGTGAGTCAGTGGCGTCATCGTACTGCCTGTATACGCGGCAACGACAGGCCGGGAAACTCAAGATTTTCTCACTCTGGATGAAACATACCGTTTCAGGTCACCCAGAACACAGTTCCCATGTGGATGAGAGGCTGAAACAATAAAACACTTTGCCGTTGTGATCTGAAAACATTTCCGTGGGAGCTCATATGGATTCAAATCACTGCAGCATTTAAATAACTCATTTTATTTTTACCTTAACTTGTCCAGGTCCAGTTGTCGGCCGTGACCCCGCCCCATATTGCACCCACACTCCCCGCTGGCCTTGAGGACTCGTTGTCAAGCCTGTCAATCAGCACAGCCCCGCCCACTATGCCCAGTGAGCTGCAAACAGGTACGTTTTTGTTTTGTTTTTTTTTCCATTTCTACATAATCCTGGCTTCCAAAAGTGCTTTAATTTGAGATATATAGAAAGTTTTGTAGTTGTAAGTATTCGTTTAGGGTACATTGGTTTCATGTATTCGTGGGTTACCTCCACAAATACATTTAGACTGCCACAGGTTTTATTTTATTTTTTTATTTGCCATCGCTCATGGATGCATTGTTATGGGACTGTCTGTGTAGCTTGTACTGTAGATGGCATCATAACCTAACTAGTTCTACCTCCTCCTTCTTCCTCACCAGGTTTGCCCACAGTCCCTCTGCTCCCCGCCTCCTCCAGCCCATCCCTCAGCCCCCTCGCTCCCCTCAATCCTGCCACCACGCTACCAGGTGAGCCATCCATTTCAGTTTTTCAGATTTTTTTTCCTCAGTAATGACTGATTTTAATATGACCAACACAACATTAAATGAACTTGGTTTATAAGATCCCACAGGCTGAGCTTATTTAGTCATGAATTCCACGTTGCATCACTTCAAATAAGTCAGTGGTTTTCCCCCTTTCCATTGAGTCATTGCAAGATAAATACACTGTATTGTAACAGGGTGGCGCTATGTTAGACATGTCTAAATTCGGGATGCCAGTAAAGGCGCTTGACTGGGTGCAATGGCCGTTTGCCCACACAACACAGGGGGGCGCCAATTCCCCACACAGACTCACCAATATTCCACCACTGACATGACACACAGTGGTGGAGCCAGACATTTTTCACTGGAGTAGCCTAAGTGAGACCATTACCCACATACGGGTGGCGATAAGTTGATACTTGAATTGTCTAGATGCCCAGTGGGGTGGCCGGAGAGTGACCAGGGTGGCCACGGCCACCACTATTAGAGCAATTAATAGCTGAGCAGTGTGCTGAGGACATGTTTTCATTGTCTCACCATCATGGTGGCCAAACCCGTGCAGGGCATAATACGGAAATTTGTGTGCTGCAGTGAAATGCGTCGAAGCGGAAACAGCGTTTAGGCTGAACTAATGTTCTGCCTCACAGAGCCACGTTTGTCAAAATTGGCCCCCGGCCGTGAGGGTGACCACGGGCACCCCTGACCACCCCGTGGCTCCGCCACTGATTACACATAACAGCGCAATTTTGTTTATTTTTCTGGTTTAATCAATGCTGCGCTGTGCACTTTTACATGAAGTACGTGCCCGAAACCACCACTGCCTGGATGTGAGTTGTGTGATTGTAGTGGGAAACGCACACCTGTTAGGATTTGACAGTAAAGCCTTCTAAAAAGCAGCAGTGTCTTGGTGTTCTGTTTTTACAGTATGAACACAAAGCTGCTGTAAGTTTTTAAAAGTATGTATGGGTGCGTATACTGTACAGTCTTTCAAGCGGATTTATCACAGTGCCGATGGACATTTCTTGTACACACGTTGTTTTTCTTTTCAGGCTTGATGCCCCTCCCTGGTGGCCTACCTCCGCTACCCAACCTTCCCAATCTGAACCTGCCACTCCCGGACCTCGGTGCCATCTCCCTAGCAGGGAGCAGCAGCTTAGCGGCAGCTGGAAGCACAGGTACACGACTCATCCTCCTCTTGCTGTTGCTGACATATGAGGGGTGTGCTCACATGTATCTGTCAAGATAAAAATGGAAAAGTTGTGTAATCATGTGAATTTTTTTTTTTTTTTTAATCTTTTGTTTCCAGCAGTTCCTCCCTTGGTCGCTCCCCTGAACCTACCTGGCCTTGCCCCTCTGCCCCCTATGCCCACCATGCTGCCCTCCCAGCTGACTCCCCTCCTGCCTCAGAGTGTGGCCCCCCTCCTACCCACTTCCACCGCCGCCCCACTGGCCTCTGTCACAGTGACGCCTGCCACAGAGCCTGTCACCGATGCCACAAATGTCACGGACCTGCAGCCTCCTACGGAAACGACACTAACGTCCTCGTAACTTGGAAATGTATATCTCGCTTAACTATGGAAGCAAAACACACACCCGGTTTCTCTATCCTCTCCTGTCTCTCGTCTTTGTTTTTTCTATTTATTTGGCCGGGGGCGGGTTGTACCCAGTCAGAGGTTCTGAATGTGGATGAAGTGTGTCTGGTTAAAGAAATGGGATAATATACATTACACTGCTGGTCAAAAGTTTTAGAACACCCTAATTTTTTCAGTTATTTATAGGAATTCAAGTCATTCAAGTCCAATGAATAGTTTGACAACAGTAAGTGGTGAAGTGCCAGAGGTTAAAAAAAAAAAAAAAGTAAGGTTACCCAAAAAATGAACAATTCTGTATATTATACAAAAATGCCTGTTTCAGGAACCACAAAATCTGTCAACAATTAAAAGCTGTTCCACAGTTGGTGCTACCAATTCCTACAGGTGTTCCAAGTTCTGGAGTACTTGCTACCTCCTCTGTCTGCATAAAAGCAGTGTTCGGAACACACTGTGGTACTATACCATTGTGAGCATCAGTTGAACAGCGTTGTACTGGAGAAAGTCATTTGTTGCTACAAAAATTTCTTTCGAGAGAAATTGGAGTGTTCTTTTGACCGGTAGTGTACTTACAATTGTTCCAGGGGCCACATTCTCAGAAAGCTAAAGACTGACTGTTGGGCTTTGTACATAATGCCACTGCAAGGCTCTGCGATACCTTTACATTATACCTCACCAAATGGTAGTAAAGTCATGACACCCTAAATTAAAGACAGCATTACTATGTTAACGCTAGTCAGAGTTCTTCTGTATGTCAGGCGCTACTTCAAAAACACTAGTCACAGATCCTTGTGCTCGTCTGCTCCAAAGTTCTGACAAGGGCTGCCTTAGTACATCATCATCATCATCCCTCCTGTGATCCAACACAGACAGGAGAACTTGGCATGGTTCTAACCCTGGTACATTCACTGTAAAGCCTTCCATTCTTGCCATGTATTTGATTTAGTTGACCTCCAGGCCCATGTATCCATTTCTTATTGCGATTGTACCAACACTGCTATATTTTGCACCACCTTTGCATTTTGCGATAAGTTTTTCTCCTTTTGTATGTCTGATTATGGCTTTCCCTATACAACAGACACTTGGGAGAAATAACTGCATGAGCTCCATGCATTACCCTGAGGGTGATGCATCCGGGAGAAACATGGCTGCAGTTGGGTTACATTCAACTACCACGGTGGCAAAGGCTGTCACTGTAAACATGAAACTTTAAATATCTCAAGTATGCACAGTGCAAGCAATAAACCCAAACACATTTTACACCGAGCATGTGTTTTTATGAAAACATTGAGGTATTTGGGGGATAGATTTACCTGTACTTCCTTACCGGCGCAATCCATCCGCCATGACAAGCAAGTCTGCTTCAACTGTCCTTGAGTCAAAGCTGAGGTCAACCCAACTTTCTCATGTCGATTCCTGCATTGTCTTCTGCTGCCTGGCATCAGTCACTAGATGGGACACTTAACTACAATGACGGCGCAAACACAACAATGACAGCACATGTAACAGGTAAGTAAACACATTACTACGACTATGGGGAATAATAAACAACAAGGGCTGCAATTAATTATTTTCTTAGTCAATTAATCTGAAGCTTGTCGTTTCCATTAATTGAGTAATCGCTTAGGCCTTATATCAGGGGTGTCAAACTCATTTTCACTGTGGGTCACATCACAGTTATGGTTACCCTCAGAGGGCCACCTGTAACTGAAGCCATATTAATGTACTGTATGATCACCACATGATATTATGACACATTTGATTATTATTTTCACATATTGTTTTACCAACAAACTTGCATTGAAAGAAGTCAAGGTGCCCCGTGCAGATTTGAGAATACATCTATTGTATAATTGTAATTATTCATTAATCAATTTTCAATTGGATTTGACAACAAAAATACAAACTTTAACAAATATATTTAGCAGGAAAGATCGACATTTTGATGTAAAAAATTTTGTTTTTTAAATAAAATGATTTTTCACAATAAATAAAACCTATAACATTGAAAAGGATTTTCAAAATGAAATGAAGAATAAAATATATAGATTTTAAAATAACAAAATAAGTGTCTTTTTGACATGCATTGTTTCCAGGCTTTCGTGGGCCACATACAATCATATGGCGGGCCGAATCTGGCCCCCGGGCCTTGAGTTTAACATCAGTGTCTTAGAGATGGACCAAATCAGTATGAACCAAACGCAAACTGTTAGCAGCTTGGTCTGCAACACATCAGAAAAGAGGCAAAAATGTCATTCATTGTTTTCCAATGTCAAAGCTGATGTGTGAATATCTTTTATGTTTGCTGTCTAAAAAAAACAAAAAAAACTAAAAAAAACATTTGAGAGGATATTTACATTTTTAAATAAGATTTTTTTTTTTAATTGAACACCAAAGTAGCTGTTAATTATCGATTAATTGTTGCAGCTGTAATGTTAACTCTAACCACGTACATTAGCGACTTTATACAAAACAAGTGCCGCAAGGCATGCTGGGAAGTCAGAAACACTCCCAGCTACACCGTGTAAGAGGAAGCGCTGCCAGGTCTCAGTTGTATTTTGGGGAATACTTGCTAGGCTCTACCTCCAGCAGCCCCCAGCCCAGGTAAGTGTGAGTTTGAGACCCCTGACCTACAGTGACCACATCAGTTTGTTTTTATTCAGTTTCAAGTGTGACGTTAGAGCAGGGGTGTCCAAACTTTTTCCACCAAGGGCCGCTTTGACATTTTGTAAAGCAACACAAGAAGTGCTAAGAAGTCATACATATTTCAAGAAAAAACTGCATCTCAGATTTGTGATATAGTTGGAAGTCTTTGCTCTTTTCGCCTCCATTTTTGCTGTTTTTTAATTTTCCCAAATACTTCAACTTTCTTTTCATAATATAATTTGATTCCCATAATATAGCTCTTCCCCCAACCTAATTCATCGTACAACTTTTTCTTTAGTGTTTTAACTCTTTGCTTTTATTACAAGTTTATTCTTGTAAAATTGCAACATTTTTGTCATTAAATAATTTTTTTCTCTAAATATTTTGACTTTTATTCTAGTCAAAGTATTTTTCCCATTTCTGCTTTTTTTTTTAATTTTCCAACTATTTCAAGTTTCTCTTTGTAAATGTTCTTATTCCCATATTAGTAATATTACTTTTTCTCAATAATTCTCAAAAAATTACTGTTTTGTTCCTCATATTACAATATAATTTTTCAGTCATATTATTTATTGACTTTATTTTCATATTTTGACATTATTCCAATAATATAATTTCTCCCCAACCTAATTTATAACTAATTCATAATATTCCCACTTTAAAAAAATATGTATTTTCTTTAATATGCCAAGTCTTTGCTACTAAAATTAGATTTTTTTTTCATGACTTTATTCTTGTAAAATTGCAGTTTTCTTTCTTAATATTTTGACATTATTCTCATAAAATCACAGATGTATTTTCCCCTTTCTGCTGTATTTTTTATATTTATTTTCCAACTATTTTAACTTTTTTCGTGTAAATGTTCTTCTAGTAATATAATAACTTTATTCTCATATTTTGACCTTTTTCCTCAACCCAATTTTCCAAAAATCACAACTTTATTTTGTTTGGTTTCTCGTAAAATACCCCCCGCCCCCTCTCTAAAAAAGCGCCGGCCGCACTTTGGACACCCCTGTGTTAAGTACAACACGTTGTGCTCTGTTGCAGTAGCATGGAAGTCCCAGTGCCTCCAAATTTCTCTTTCGCTCAGTTGTGATCACCCGTGTCCCACATTCATGCAGGAATAGGGGAGGAAAAAAACAACAGTAGATATTTACACAGAGTGATTTTTGTTCTAAACTCTCTGGATTAGCGCTATCAATTGTTGGGGTGAGACCTGCTTGTTGGAGCTATGTGTTGTTTACAAACCATCTTGAGTCAAAATATACTAATATTTGTGTCACTCACACCTCCCCCTCCCCCCATTCAGCGAGGTAGCATGAGTCTACACAGTAAAAACCGCAGCAAGACATTGAAGGCAATCTTTATTGCATTTGAATGGAATGGCCAAGCGTTGACCCCTTCCCGCTAATATGGTCCCACATGTCGCTTACTAATGGCTGCACTTATGTCTGTCTATGCACGTTGAATGATATTAAAAGTATGCACTCCATGCTCCTGACTGAACACGAGGGATGCATGTTTTCTTCTTCTAACGCCCCCAAAAGGCTCATATTACAAAATGACAACCAAAAAAAGTGGACACAGTTCTGGGCTTGCAACTTTCATGCTAACAGCCGGCAACCTGCCCTTACATGAATATCTTATTCATCCAGGTCTTTGTATTCTGAGGGCATTCAGCCGATCGCAACTAGTTTGTTCAGGCTTCATCCAGTCATGCTCAAGACTACACGGGACATCTTTTTATCCTCTAAGGCAGGGGTGTCCAGACTTTTTCCAGCGAGGGCCACATAGTGCCAAATGAAAGGATGCAAGGGCCGCATTGATATTTTGTAAAGCAACACATGGCGATATGCTAAGAAGAAAAAACTGCATCTCAGCTTTGGGATATAAAGTAGCTGAAATTAACTTCAATCTTTGCTCTTTTTCCCCCATTTTTTGCTGTTTTTTTTCTTTTCCTGAAATAAACTTTCCAAATATGTCAACTTTCTTCTTGAATAATCCTACTTTTTTTTGTGTGGTAATATTATGACTTTTTCCCCATCCTAATTTTCCAAAATTACAACCTGCGCGCGTGGAGAAAACCCACACGCACACGGGAAGAACATGCAAACTCCACACAGAAATGCCCAGGGGAGAATCGAACCCAGGTCTTCCTGATCTCCAGGCTGTTCCTGTATTGGCCAACATGCTAACCACTAGACCACCGTGCGGCCCTTCACCAACATCATTTACCTAAAATTACCTGTTTTTTTTTTTCATAATATTACCATTTTAAAAAACTTTATGCTTTATGCTTTTTCCTCATAATATTACAATCTTATTCTCATAAAATTACGACTTTGGACACCCCTGCTCTAAGGTACAAGCATACCCCACAAAAAGAATGGTTTCACTTTTTTTGTGTGGGGTAAGGCCTCTGCCAGTCAAAGAGTCGTCCTATCTGGTCTTTGAGCATGAACTGATGTAAGTCGTGATCGATTCAATGCCCTGAGAAGGCTTCACATGAAGTTAGTCTACGTTTATATTTACCTAGCTGCTTTTTAGCTGAATCCCAGCACTCCCTCTCCGACTAGCCAGCATGTCTTTTCCATGGAAGCTAAACAATAATCCACGTGGATGTAGATGGCAAAAAAGGGGAAAGTGGTTCACACATAATCAAGGCCAAAGCCATTCACACATTACAAAGTTAGAGCAAGACGTGTAGCAGCAAAGAGATCAGCTTTCTGGAGGAAAACACAAAGACAACGGGAAGCAAGGACAAGCCTCTTTAGATAGTCGATAGTGAGAAATGTTCACTGAACCCCCTCTGAGTAGTCCTGGGTCCAGTCCAGCCCACTCCAGGCTGGTGTATGACTTTTCCTAAACAGCAATAATGGATTCAGACATAAAAATCACATCTATGTTCTGTAACCTCGGCTACTTTGCGACACAACTAAAATGCAGACCGAGGACTCTGCAGTCGCACTTCATAACAAAACGGCAACACCAGGATGTCACAATCTGAGTGGGAAGTGCAATTCAACACCAGAATTTGTTATCTGGATTTTTTTTTTTTTTTTAATCAATGAGATGCAGCCATCCTTTGTGTTAAACGGAAACATACTTCTCAAGCCTCCCGTTTTCCCGGGAAACTCTCGTGTTTTGCCTTTTCTTTTCTGTCGCCCTCGCATTTAAATAGTTTCCTGTAAATTTCCCGCATTTACTTTTGCGTCCGATGAGAGAAATTTCTTGTTATTTTCTGAAAAACTTCCCTTATTAGGTATGAGCACTCACTCACTTCTGCTTCTCCAAGTCATCGTCCTTGAGGCGCCGGTCTTTCTGACAAAGCTACGTGATGAAGTGGAACGAAGAGACGAGCTTGGACAGGGTGTCTGCGAGCTGTACAAATGTCTCCTAAGAGGTTCATTAACATCATCCATAAACATCTACAAGCCCCAATTCCAGGTCTCTTATTTCAGATGCTTTCATAGTGAAATCAGGAGCATCAACCCCTACTATTCCCTCCTAGTTTCCCTTTAATTAGGCTCGTTTGCTAATGGATGCATTCTGGAAGATCTCTGCTTTTCAAGATTTATCCACATCCGCCATGCATTTCCATCAATCCTGCCCCCAGGACTGGCCACACGGTGCTGTCAATCATATTAAGAGAGCCAATCAGTAGGTGGTGAGTGATGAGGCAGGGGGCTGCAGGGAGCTGGAGGAGTTTGAGCGTCTCATGTGAGGGAGGAGGTAGGAGTCCGAGCACAGCTGGTGCACGTCGAACCTGTCCTCCTTACGGTAGGCAAGACAGCGGCGGATAAACGCCTGCAGAAAGGGGAGGGAAGGTGGGTGGGAAGTCGAGGGGGAAATTTCTCCTTAGATTTAGGAATTTAGGACTGGATATCGGACTGTGTGCCTAAAGAAGCGTCCACTTAAACCATTGTGTGATCAGCACAATGTATTTTCTTTCAGTCATGTGAATGCTTCCCTCACTCAACAAAACCAAAAAAACATGTGGAACACACCATGTAACTGCACCACATGGACTATGCTGGTATCAAAATAAATGCTTACACACTAATATACAGGCAAGACAATACTATTTTATACTAATATATAACCCACAAAGCATGCTGGGTAACTTCCTGTTGGGGAAGTTTACGCGTGGACTTCCCAGCATGCCTTACAGGTTATAAATTAGTAAAAAATAATATTGTTTAGCATGTATATTTAGTGTGTAAGCGTCTATTTCCATACCTGTGTTGTCCCTGTGGTAGCGTTACACTATGTTGCACATGTGTTACTTGTGTTATTCTTGGTTGCACTGTGAGTGAGGTAGGCACTTTCTGTGCAACTCAAGCTTTAACAATGCAGGGCAAAATATATATGTATACATTTTACCAATGAACAGCCTAATTATGGAGATTAAAAGCACAAAATTCTTAGTAAATCTAAAAAATATTATTTAAAATAATACAAAAAATATTAAGGGTGTTCAGATCGATCGGTCAACGATCAGTATCTGTCGATTTCCGTGAAAAATCACGAGCTCGGCATATGTCGATAAATACCTTTCAACGCCCATCACAAAAGCCATCACCCATCGCATTCGGTGATGAGGAACATAGTTACCGTTAGTTTGACTTCTCAAAACAATATGCGTTCATTTGCACCAGAAAAATGCCTCCTTAAAAAAAAAAATCAAACCTCACAATCGCTCTGCGTTACCTTCTCTCCCGTCGAATTGCTGCACATCCATTGTTGTGTCACGAGTCTCGCTGTGGAACACATACACAACAACGGAAGCGCAGCGATACGACGGGGAGAAAGTAACGCAGAGCGATTGTGAGGTCTGTTTTTTTCAAGGAGGCATTTTTGTGACGCTAATGTATTCCTCTTTTGAACGCATATTGTTTTGAGAAGCCCAACTCTTTACTTAAGTGGCCCCACCAACTAACCAAAACTATGTTCCTCATCACTGAAATTCAAGATTCAAGACTTTTATTGTCATATGCACAGTAAAACAGGTAGTTCTGCTATGCAATGAAATTCTTGTTCTGTTCATTCTCCCAGAAAAAGAAAGAAAGAAAAACACAACAAAATGAATAAGAACATCAGAAACATAAATACCAATAAATTAAGCAACAACAACAGAAGAGACATTAATACAAACAAACAAACAAACAAACAAACAAACAAACAAATAAATAAATAAATAAATAAATAATAAAATGCTGAAATCTGACCAGAACTCGTCTCACGGGACGGAGTGGGGGTAAGTCACAGTTGCATGCACTGCACTGCTGATGGGCATGTTATACGACTTCATGTCAAAAAATCCCTTTAAAGCTTTTGAATGTGCTACTACCCCCGCAAGATAGTTTTTGTGGCATGTGCTGGTAGGTAAGTTCCACACACATGATGGTTTTGCTTTGGCAAGCTTGCACACTGTGACGGAAAGTGGGAGGAGCACGATGGCTAAGACGTTAGTTAAGGTGGACTGCAATAGTACTACCCACAGGTGATCTTTTGTGCTTCTGCGATCGGCGATGAAAGGCATTTATCAGCATATGCCGATCGATTTTTCGCGGAAATCTTCCAATACTGATCAGTGGCCGATCAATCGGAGCACCCCTAGTAAAAATGGAAATTAAAATAATAACAATTTATAATAAAAACATGACATACTACTAATCAGTTTCAAATGGTTGCTATCAGATGATAAGCAGTGTTCACATTAAAAAAATGCAGCACACGTAGTTTGTGTGTGTGTGTGTGTGTGTGTGTGTGTGCGTGTGTACCTTGGCTTCTGTGCTGGCCTGTGGTTTAGCAGGGAACTGGACCTCAGTGGCTTTGAGAATGGTGTTTTCCTGGAGAATGTCTTGCTGAGACTGGTTGTGACCAAACGGCTAGTAAAACAAAAAAGATGCCAAAAAAACTTATTATGATTTTAAAAAACATTCAATCACAATAAACACATGAATATCGAGTTAATCCTTTCTCGATGTAAGGACAGCAGTATATTTCTCCTTGATCTGATTGTGTGTGATTGTTAAACTGCTTTTATAGTAAAATCAATACATAATGAATATGCCCAACACTTTAATCTTTACAATTCTTTATGCTGCTTGGCAAGACAAAGTTTATAAAGATACTAACATTTTTTAAATGGGCAACAGGAATTAAGTTGCCTTAGTTTTAACTGAATCCACAGTAATGCCTTGTTTATCATGGTTAATTGGTTCCACACAAGAATGCTAATTCGATATTAATAAATTGCATATTTTCATAGTTATAGCATAGAAAACCTGTTTACAATCTTCTCAATTGGGGTTTTAACATTAGTAGAACTCTCTAGACATGATCACACCCATATAGTCACCTTTACATTTGTGTTACTTGATATACTGTAGCCGATATAATCAGAAACAATAAAAACTCATTAGACATAAATAAGATAACAGACTCACACGTTAGCAGTTTGTTGTTTCTTTTTGGACCGAGTACTTCCTGTGGTGGCTAGTATCTCATCAATGTATTGATGTAATGTAGTGTAATGGCGGCAATAAATGGTTTTACACTCGTACTATCCACTCTGTAAATAAGCCATTTAAGACGCAAATAAAAGTCCTGCTCATGTGTGTCACGGTAGAAGTGTTCCTGAGGAAACCTTAGTACCGGGCGGACAGATGTGGGAGAACAGGAAATGACGTTTGAGGTTCAGAGTTGAGTTTTAACTTGTCGTGGGTTATGGCCTCCAACAGTAGCCTGTGTTATTATTAAGATTATTATGTTATTATTGTGCCTGTTGTGAGATCATTTAAACCTGCAATAAATGCCTGCCCTGCTGATCATGCCTAGTGTTTGTCAATTACTGACACCTAGTGGCCAATGTTTAATCCTACATTAACAATTACAGTAGAATGCCTTGTATTTTTGTCTTTCAGTTAATTTAGTTGCATTTAAGCATTTTTATGCTTGAAAATGCTTCATTTAGGGCAAGAATAAACACATTTTGCTAATACATTTTTATTTTTTATTTTTTTTTACTAATAACAGGCCGTATTCAACCATGAAAAAGTGATCATTTATTATTTTTCTTAAACCGCAATAAAGTGAGGGTGCGCTATTCGAAATGCGATGTGGTGAGGGACGACTGTGCTAAGATCTAGTTTTGAACCAATTCAACCTTGGACCAATCAGTACAAGTCTATGTAAGCTGCTACATTTTTCCAGTTGGCTCTTTACCTTGCGCCCATAGAGGCACTGGAAGAAGATCACTCCCACAGACCAGACATCCACCTTGTTTGAAATTTTTGGCGGCTCCTTTCCCACAACAAAACACTCTGGAGGGAGGTACCTGGAACACACATTATTATTAAATAGATTAAGGATAAGAATGCATGTTTAACTTATAGTTATAGAGTGCGTTCTACCAGTAAGTCCCTGCTCCCTGGGATGTGAGGTCCATCCCGTCCACACCATAGTTATCATCATCCATGATCTTTGACAATCCAAAGTCTGTGATTTTGATTTCTCCACATGCAGTTCCATCCACTAGTAATATGTTACCTGCAGCATTTGGTACAATGTTTTTTAAAAAACAGAATGAGTGCACCATTGTCCCCTGTTGTTTTTTTCCCTGTTCTAAAATCCGAACTCACCAGGTTTGAGGTCGTAGTGAATGATAGGGGGCTTGATCTCATTGAGATACCGCAAGGCGCTGACAATCTGCATGACGATGGAGCGGGCCTCCTTCTCTGACATCAGCTTGTTTTGCTTCAAGTAGAAATCCAGGTCGTTGCCTTCGCAGAACTCTAGC
Organism: Dunckerocampus dactyliophorus; assembly: GCF_027744805.1. Classification (NCBI taxonomy): domain Eukaryota; kingdom Metazoa; phylum Chordata; class Actinopteri; order Syngnathiformes; family Syngnathidae; genus Dunckerocampus; species Dunckerocampus dactyliophorus. The sequence goes on from NC_072820.1 coordinate 4,580,064, forward strand.
ACTGTACAGAACCTGCTTGGACAAAAAATGACAATCCGCTCAAATCGGAGGAAGATTAGATGAAACAGAGTTGGCTTTTCCTCAGAAACTCTTAAAAGAGACTTAAATCAGGACACCCTGTAAACAACACTAAAACACATAAGCACAGATGGCGCAATCTGTTCAAGGACCAGTAGGTAGGACTTCAGCACTGAGGCTGTACCTCCACAGACATGAGTCAGACGCACAATATTTCTGTGATTTGCTGTCACTGTTTACACATTCCATAAGTGATAAGACACATTCTAATATTTGCTCTGACAGGGAACCTTGAGGCAGACCACACACGCAGCTCATGCATTATGAGGGCCGTTACAAAAGGTTCGACTGACCGCCAACTGGCAGTGAATGCTTTACAAACACAGATTAGCCCCATGCAGCATAATAAGCAATGTCAAGGATGATGTGGAGCCACCCAGAGGTCAGAGGTGACTTACGTGTCAGTATCCAGGGAGAAATAGTCATACAGTTTGACTATTCTGGGATGGTCCAGCTGCTTGTGTATCCGATATTCCCTGCATGCATGCCTGGAAGGAAATCAATGTCAACATGTGTGTGTTGATGTGTGTGTTGGTAGATTTAAAGCTGACAGAGCTCACTTGTGGTAGTTCTCTTTTTTCTCCTCCCTCCAGTTCTTGTTGAGCTGGTGGATTTTAACAGCGGCGTAGCGCTGCTCAAACAGGTCAAAGGCCTGTCATGGTACAGAGCAAACACACATTTGTATCGCAGCACACTTGGCAAAGAGACAAAGGGAAACATGGAGTGCAGCCAAGACGATCTTACCTTGTAAACTTCGCTGAAGCCGCCCCTGCCCAGCAAGTGCAGTAAAAGGTAGCGTTCGTTCAGAGTGGGATGGTCTTTAAACCTGTGTGGGGTGGGAGTTAAGCTTTGTGAGCTGTAGACCGCAATCTACAGTACATATAATGCTGATTTCTTTCCACACATTTAGGCAGCAAATGGAGGAAGCTTGGACTTACGCCGAGCTGTCCTCATTGTTTATCCTCTTCAGCTCTCTGATGTGAAGATTCCTCACGCGCTCCAATCGCTCCAGCTCTGCTTGGATCTCAGCCTCCTCCTGCGTGGACCACAACGCAGACAGAAATAGATACAAATTTAGCAGCCATTTAGCACTGAAGACATCTCTGAATGTACTACCAGTTCAAATAATAGTGGTGTCCTGGTCTGATATCAGCAAAAAAAAAAAACAACATACAACAGTATTGATTTATATCGACCTACATCTAAAATCTCATTTCGATACAAACATTCCAGGCTCCACACTAGCATGTCTAGCCAGTAGCAGCCCTTCTATTCCGCATGCAGAACCCTTGTGATCACAACAACAGCGTGTGCTAGCATGTTTAGCGAGGATTGGGAGTGATGTCAGTCTTGTGGCTGTGCTTTTCGTTGAAGTCCCAAAAAGACTGTGCAGCTGAGTGAAAAACTTATTATTTGAAAAACCGCGACATAGTGAGGGAGCAATATTCGAACCGCGATATAGTGAGGGATTACTGTAAAAGAAGTATGCATGATTCGTGCTGATATCAGATCAATATCAGTATTGGCTGATATTCAAGGCTGCAATATCAGAATCCGATCGGAAATAAAAAAGCTGTATCATGTTTTCAAATATAAAGCGTTGGGTTGTTACTGACCTTCTTCAGGTGCCCAAGGCGGAGCTTGAAAATCTCCTCCTGCTCGTGGTACTCAGCTAGGGTCAGTCTAACAAACAACAACAACAAAAGTAAATGTAACATATGTATTGATGCAGAGGGCAGTGTTAGTTGCAACTCTCCCCCTGGTGTACTCACAGCTGGGGCAGGGAGGGCTTGAGGAAGGGGTCTGAATCATTGCCGTTGACCACCTTGGTCTTTCTCTGCTTGGGTTCAGAGGTGGAGGCCACAGACAGGGAGGGTGATGCTGGGTTTGGAGGCTTCCTCTTAGCTAGCAGCTTCCTCTGACGCTCAATGTCCTCTCTCTGTTGGTTGATGCCTTCTTGCTGCCTGCATACAGCCAAGCGTCATTTATTTTTGTAGCGCTAACTGCATACTTTACAGTAAATGACAAGAAACATGCTGCATGCACATATAGCCTCTTTACTTGATCAGGTTCTGGAATGCATATCCGTCAGTCCACTGCTCCGTGTAGGATGCCCCATGTCTCACAGTGGTGAAGTGGCCGAGACGGAGACGGTCCTGCATGCTCTTCTCACGGCATGACTGCTTCTCCTGGGTGCTCTGAACATAAAATCATGCAAGGCACATGCACTAATAAGACGATGATGATGATGATGATGATGATGACGGAAATAGTGAGCTTCAACAGGAACATGTGAGTTTGTTTTTTTTAGGAGGAAATATGAGGAAAATTTTATATGCTCCTGTGGCATCTGTCATCTATGACCTCTTTGCACACTGGATATTACTGGAGGGACTGGATATTGTGGTGTTCCAGCGCTACATGAGTAACATGTTGTGCTCTTCATGTTTTCTGTGTTTCTTATGATGATGAGGTGGCTGTGCGTACACGCAAAGATAGATACCTTCTCTATGAGGAGCTTCTTGCTCATAGTAATGCACTTGTTCAGTCTCTCCTTGTACTTCTCCAGGAGTTTTTGCTGTTCATCAATCTGTCTCCGCAGGTCACAGTTAGCCTGTTTGCAAAACACCATAATGACACGGTGCAAGAATACAGAAGAACACAGAAACAAAACACTCAACAGACTTAACATTAGACAGCCTCAAGTACTGGGACACTTGGAAGATAAAATACCCTTCACAACATGACAACAGCACCTTCAACATCTCAATCATTTTGAGATATCAGAGGTCAATCACTGTTGTAGGTCATCCCCAAGGTGTTTGTTGGTTTGGAAGTCAGGACTCTCAGGCTATTCCACATTCAAGTATTTCAGTGGTTTGCTCTGTGCACTGGGGCACAGTCATGCTGAGACAGAAAATACTGTTCCCACAAAGTTGGAACTGCCCAAAATGTCCAAAATACTTGATCCATACCAATCACATGAGAGGTGTGTCCCAACACTTCTGTCCTAATACTGAGTCTATGTTCGTAACTCAGAGGTTGTAAACATTCAACATACCCTGAGGAGGTCGTCTATTCGTCCCTCTTTCTTTTCCAGGTCAAGATTCTTGTTGCTCTCAAGAGCAGCTAGTTTCAGTCCTGTTAACTCCGTCTAACACAGCAGAACAAAGAGGCAACAATATTAATCCATATACAGTGCTGGGAATCAGTGTGTGAGAGGACCACTGACGTGCGGTCAGGGGAAGCAGGTGAGGCACAGCATCATAAAAAATGATAAAGTAGTAGTAGTAGCTTTCTGCATAATTCCAATCCTCTTAAAAACACCAAATTTGCACATTTCCTGATCAAATACAGGCCAGAAACCAGAGATGAGGCTCCTCTCTGCCTAGTGCACTGCCGAGCTTACCCTCTGCGTGCGCAGTCCTTCATAAACTGGGTTGTGTGGGCGCATGCCTGTTTTCTGTTTGTCAGCATGTCACCAATGCAATGTTTGCACAAACATTTATTACACACCATGACTTTCTACAGTCTGTGTAATGTCTTTAATGCAAGCGTGACATCATTACTCTTGCTAATCAGACAATAAAATATAGAGAAATGTCATACGGTGAGGTGCACACTGTGCACAGTACTCAGGCTCACCCGCCATGAAGGGACTGGGGTGTATGTGAGCTGGCGGGCGCTTGTTGTTGCCGTCCTTCTATAGAGAGGAAAAGCCACCAGCACCAGCGTTTTTTGTTTTTTTCCCAATTTATTGAAATACACAAACAGCAATGTGTCGTCAAGCATCAGTAACAAGTCAACTGCAATAAAGGTATTTTATGCTTTGCGGAATTAATCTGACTGCCAAAATGGAGGATTATATATCCAAGCTTCTCCAAAATGGACTTTCAGACAATGCAAAAGGTAATCAGACTTTTAAAACAAAGTAGCAGAGCTTTTCCTGTAGAAGGATAGGCGCATGGAGTTCGTGTGTCACATAAAAGATAAGACTATACATTGTTTTTGGTTTTATGAAACATACAATCGCCCCTCGCAATATTGCGGTCCGATTATCGCTCCCTCGCAAAATTTTCTGGAATTAAATCATGATTTCTGTGCCATGGTAGGTCTATTATTAGTCAAAACAGCAGCAGTAATGCCACAAAACATTGAGACATTACTGTACATTACCTTACTTTAACACTGCATGAAGTCATTAACTCAGCAATAGTGTGTCCGTCATGACAAAAGTGGAAAAAAAGTTATCCTCCCGTTCCGTGTGGAAGTGGTAAGGTTTTGCCTTCTTAAGTTTAGATGAAAGCAATTTGAGGCTAACTGGTTAGCTTGCTAGCTTTTGTTAGTTCACTAGCTCACCAGCTAGCAGCTGTCTCAACTCCCTGCAGCATAAGAGATGCAATGTGGTGTAAACAATGAATAACAGCAGCATAAAGGTGACTATAATGGCTCTAATAATGGTAAAAAATACAATTACAAATTCAAATTACAATTAGAACGTCATACACAGGTTTTCTATGCTCTATGAAAATATTCCATGCCAACCGACCATTTCCTTGAAGACGAAAAGCAGCATTCCTCAAGAGTACGAACGACATGCTCAATCAACATCCGGAGATAATCGTCACCGCTGATGTTGTTGCAGAGAAAGTACGGTTCGACAATTAAACCATATTTTTCCGACAAGATTGGTCTTGTCGGACAAATTTGGGTACCGCAGCGTAGAAGAACAAAAATTATCATTTTGTATCACAGTTTTTTCCTTAAATTTTAACCCTTTAATTTTTGGGGAGGATTTTTTTTTGCCAACTGTCATGCATGCAGTTATGCAATAAATTCTGGTATAAACCAAAGGATGATGTCCATACCAACATATGCAAATAAAGACATTTCATGAAAATATTAAATTGTAACTTTAGTGGCTACTTTTTGGAGAGTCTGTATTATGCTGAGCCGCTACCTATTGTTGCTGATTATTGTTCCCTGTTTGACTAATGTCACTTGATGAAGCTTTTCCTAACATTCCACACTGAAAGTAAGTAATAAATGTCTGTATCGGATTGATATTGGTATAAGCCGATATTCAAGGCTACAATATCGGATCGGAAATGAAAAAGTTGTATCCTAATAGCTGACTACATATACTACTGATGTGCGTGACATGTGTTAGGTCTTACGTACTCCAAGCAGGGAGAGGCAGGCTGTAATGCTATTCATACCTTTGGATGTTGGCGCCCGCTAGGCAGCTGGAAGAATCCGCTGCATACAGTCCCTTTAATCAGCAACTTGCAAGTAAGTCAGTGCCTCACCAGCCATGAACCTCACCGCACGTCACTGGAGAGGAAAGTGTTTCATCCTACCTGGACGCATTTACTGGATTTGGGATTATGTTCCGCAAAACACAAACTCGTGGGGGAGGAGCTGTTTTGCCGGATCTGCAGACACAGCAAAGATTGTTAATATTGTAAATAGGTATGCTCCGATCGATCCGCCAACAATTAGTATGAGTAATTTCTGTTAAAAAAAAAAAAAAGTGATCGGCATATGTCGATAAACGCCTTTCAAAGTTGATCATAAAAAACAATCGTCATGCGGCGGCAAACCCTACATGTGTACTGTGTCACGTGGGGTCGCCAACACCTGTCATGGGCTGATAAGGGATGCACTTCGTCCCGTATTGCCGCAAGAATCAAAACTAGTCTGTAAACCTCAATGGTTTCAGTTTGACATCTTGACACAGGCTACGCCAACCTATGCCAGCGTGTTTGATCACTCCCTTATCAAACCTGTTGGTGTTGGACTTTTCTTGCATCTTTGTTTAAACGCTTTAGGTAGCTGTCACTGGCGGAAGCCAGCCAGCTAGCTAGCCAGCAAGCAAGTCCACCTAGCTTCTCGTCTCCAAATATGACTTTTTAACCACAGTGACATTTTGTTTTCAAAACAAACAAGTAATTCGGTTAGTTTGGAGCTCGTTTTTGTCCCACAGGGAAGTGGATATCACATTCATGGAGTACGTACTAACTTTTTCAAGTGTAACTGAACAATTTTGTCAATATAATAATCATGTCTTGTCCTCAAAACACTATTAGTGTGTGGTCGTTTCCAGCCCAATGACGGTGATACTATCACGGGGTCTCCGAGCTTGCAAGGTGATATTGAGTAGCTCACCGAAGGATCAAAGAATATTTGCGTCAACTCAGTAGCTTTTTTAATTATAACTGTTGAATTCAGCTTTATATGATGACAAATGAACACAAAATAGCATAAAGACGATGGCCGCACTGTTTGAGTGGAGATGTGCTAGGTAAATAAAGTGGTGTACAATTGAAATGTTGCCAGCCAAAAATAAAACTCAAATAGTTGACAGCTTGAATAGTGATGAAAGGTGGACAACCCTGCAACCTGGACACTCCGTTTATTCTCTCTTAACTTAAGCAGGACACATTTCTATTTACAAAAGATACTTAATATTTGTATTATTTTATTCTGTTTATTTTGTTATCTTGAACTAATATAAAATTATTTAACAATTTATTTCCCCTTGTATTCGTATTACTCCAAAACAAACAGCAAATTAAATTCAGTTTTGTGTCAAATAGCACAAAAATGGTTTCACAAAAATAAAAGCAACCCCCCCAACTTTAGTTTTTAAATAATACAGTTAATCCATGTGATCGGTATCGGCCCATGTCAACTCATGGATGATCGGAATCATCTGCATAAAACCCTGATTGGAGCATCAATTGTAAACCTTGAGCCACTACATCAAGCATATGCTATACTTATTACTCACTATTGAGCCTGGTGCAGAGTGTGAGCTCTGTGGAGACCGGCGAGCTGATGGCAGGCCCCTAACTGGACTGGAGCCATTACCCCCCTGGAACTTCACAGGGACAAAATAAATCAGAATCCTGATAAAAATTTAAAATGAGAATATTTTACAGTGACGCCAGCAAAAATAACCCTCACATCAAAGTAGTCGCTGATCTTATGCCCGCGAGTCGAGGACTTCCCTGCATAGGGAATCAGGATAACAGGTTAGAACGTAAAAAAAGGCTTTCAATTCTGCTGACTTTCAAGAGTTTCCTACCTTGACTGCTCTCCGAATAGGTGTCAGCTTTCCTTTTCCTCCCTCTGGATGATTCGGAGTGCTTCTTCTCTGGGGTCTGTAAGTCGACACAAGAGAAGAGGAGGAGAGAAAATGCATAAGTCCCCTGAGCTTTACCTAAGAAAGCTCCTGTGGCGGCTTTCAGCAGGAAAGAGAGAGTACATACTGAGTAGGCAGGGGAGCTCCCTCTTTTCATATCAGAGTTCTATGCAGAGAAGAGAGGGAGAGGTACAGGTAGAGGGAGAGACAGAAAGACAAGTGGGCCGAGCACAAAAATAACTCCACAGCTAAGAGAATCCAACTGGGGAAAGAAAGACCATGTAATAAACTCTGAAACCAGTCCCTAAGGCTAATTGCCTCCACCAAGAGTTATTACTCTAGATTAATGTTGTGTTGTGTTGTGTTTATTTTTTATGATGGGTATTTGTATTTTTCTTTTCACCTTAATGACAATCCACACATTGATGACTTGATCACATTTTAAAAGGCATCCCTATCTTTTCTAACTACCGTAATTTCCAGACTACAGAGCGCACTGGCTTTTTAAGCCACACATACTGAAAAAAAATTATTTGTACATACAGTATAAAGGCCGCACCATACTATAAGCCGCAGGTGTCCATATCGTAACATGGCATATTTAGCACACAGACAGATGTTACACAGAAAGATTTTTTTTTACTTTAATTAAATAAATGCTTTTTGCCGAAGTGTGTGTAACACAGCTGGCTAAACAGTAGCATGACAGAAAAGTCATTCATCGCCATTCTCCTCCTCCTCGTGGGAACTAAAACCACTAAAGTCATCCTTTTCAAGTGTTGGAGCCGAACAGCCCCACAATTCCCCCAGCATACACACCACCAGTCTTGCTCCTTTCGTTGTCGCTACCAGCGTCACTCTGGCCCCAAGGCAAATCAGCCCCCGGGCCCAACACGCAGCAGTCCAGCCACCCCCCGAAACCCACCGGCAACAGCGGACCTCCCGACACCGCTCGACACTGCCAAGATCCACCGGCAGACCGCAGCAAAAGCCGCTAGATCGATCGTCTTCTACCTGAAAGCCGCATCACATGCACCTCTCCACGCGTCGACCATGATGACTAGCGATGTGCGGATCGATACTGAAATATTGATACCTCCGACACCAGATCTTTAGGCTCCAAAATCGATTTTCAAATCGAACTATCGATACTTGGATACTTCTGTCATTTGAGGTAATGTACATCATTAACAGGAACACAGTGGAAAGTAACTAAATTATTGTAGACCTTGTCTACATGTTTTGCGTTTTTTTTTATGTACCCGCCACATTAGGTGTATTTGCACAAAGTATCGTATTGAAATCGCTGTTACCAGCCTGAACTTTACTCAGTATCAAATCGGAAAAGAAATCAGTGGTATCACACATCACAATGATGGGGCCTTCGTACAAAGCACACGAGATGTCGCGAGACCAGAACGCAACCACAAATTAGCCGTTCAAGGCGTGAGAAAAAAGTAGCGGCTTATTCACCGGAAATTACGGTTATTGTCTTTTTCTTTTTGTACAATATTAATAATTAAAGGCAGTGCGTATGTAGCCGCTGGACCGAGGACCACCTGTACAGCCAATTTAGCAGGGACTCAGTAGTATTTTCACAACTGCCATAACTGTAACTATTACACCATCCTTGGGATTAAAATGATTTGCAATCAATGGCTGCCTGAAGTCTGGAATCGAGGCACAGAAATTGAATATTCTTTATTGGTCAAGTCAGTGGTGCCATCTTAACACAAAAGAGCATGCTTTTTACATACTGAAGACGACCCACAAACAAGCAGCCAAAAAAGGTGGCTGGCAAAGCATCTCCAGGGAGTGGAGCATGTGCTTACGCACAACCTTAATAGCTAAAAAGACGTTCCAATTCATTTACGGTAGTTCTACTTTTGTCATGGATCGGACCAGGTTTGCACAGGTTTGATTCCAAAAGTTGCGGAGGTCTGCCCTTTGTTTCGCGCTATTGAACAACGACTCTATGGTGACTGTGTAAGCGACAATGCAAATGGGTCACCTCAGACTCTTTGTCGCTGGACGATCCAAGGCTTCCATAGCTGTGGTTGGAGGACTCATTGGCCAGACCCTGCACACAAACACACTCAAGCAGTGTTAATTTCATTTTCGTCATCAACCTTTTTTCACCTGATGAAACAAGATGTCGACTAATCCAAACAAATGCTTGTTCGATGAAAACTAAGACAAAATGAACCGACAGCTTCGTCAACAAATATGAAATCCAATCATATCTAATTTCATCTAGTAGACGGCTATTTTGCAGAACAGTAGACATGCCCACATTTGACGCTATGCAGAACAAGTAACTGTGTAAACCATGTGAGCGATGATCGCTGCTAGAAAGACAGCTAACCTCAAGTGGCAACTGCAGGTGAGTCATCCAAGTGACAAGTCTGTTATTATTTTCATGTTATGTTTACTGCAGTTTTAATTGCTGAGAAAGAGCAGAGCTGCAATACAGACACCCGGTGCGTTATGCAGAGTGGATGTATTACTTCATACAATAGCACTGTGTCATATCACTCATATATTATTATTGAACACCTGAGGAAAAAAAGTGAATGTTTTTTATTTTTAGTCTAAATAATATGATTCTAAGATATTATGAGTTAAAACTAATAACATTTGTTAGAAAGTATATATTGTTTATTTAGATATTTTCTCATATGAACTATAAATAGAAGACTAGGTTTAGTGTGAGATGGATTTATTGATATAGTCATTGAAAGCAGGTCTACTTTCTGTCCCGAATTCTTTTAGATGTTAGCCTTTATATTTTACTTCAAAAATCCAAAATTGTCATTTTAGCTGACTAAAACGCAAAATTTAGCCAACTTATCTAAATCAATTTTAGTCAAAAAGCTGTGACTAAAACTAAATTAAAAACGGCCTTTTCTTGCACCTCTAAAATCATCCTCTCTTGAAAAGGCAACCACGGCTTGTCGTTAGATTACAACTTTGGCGCATCCCTATTACATTTTGAGAGCGGAAAGACATTACTGATAGCATACTTGCCGACTTCTAACATATTCAACATTTAATACATTTATTTAGCAGTCAAGAGGTCGGCACAAAAGGGCCACATTATTTCTGTGTCTGCCGAATGATGCAGGACTGTGGTGCACTGTTACCTTAGCACCTCCACTCATGCTCCCAGCGCTGCCTCCCGTGTTGCCACTCACAGCTCCTGTAAACCTGGCCTCCAGCAGCTCCTGTCTCCGGGGGTCCAGGCTGTGCAGCTCGTCCATGGGGCCTGATGCAAGGGGCAGCGGCAACACAACAGTTCAGGTTACATGTGTCCAAACAAACACTCCCTGAAAAATCTAAGGCGCTAGGAAAAGAGACTGTTTGGGAGTGAGCAAATGGAGGATGAAAACGAGTGAAGTAGATGGCTCTTTAAAAGATGCACTGTCATGCGATGATGCCCGATGCTATTGGGATGTGATGTTTCTGTTCTAGAAAGAGATAGACTATAAAAAGACGTCAGGAGGAGGCTGATTTTACACCAATAACATGAACTATCTCATGAATGCATTGAAATGTGCCCCTTACGGCTTATATTTGTAAACCTGTCACACACACACAAGCAATAGTGCCCACATACGCTACATAAGCAGCCTGCCTGGGCTTTGATTTGTGCCATTTCTTTTTGCATTGTTTTAAGTCTTATTGTCGCTGCAGGCGTTTGCTTGCTTATTGGATATTTCCTGCATCGCTGTCATCTTTAGGTAGCTTCTGGCACAGGGGCATGGCCCAAAAGTGATGACTGACATTTGGAACCCCTTGTGCATCGAGTGCACAGCGGGGCCTGTGTGAGGTTATCCGCGGACAAAGCTTTTTCTGGGCTTCTTTATATATGAAATAAAAATATATTGGATGTTTATATAAATCAGTAAAAATGCATGTCTTATAATGCAATGTGACATTTATGATTCACGGCTACGACACACTCCCTCAAATTAAAAACTTGAGTCCTAAGCAGTTTGGTTTCATTATTACAAGCCTCCGTCGAGAGCTAGTTACGTGTGCGCGGCAGAAGAACGCATAGGCACGCGTGGCCGCGCCAAGAAAGGACGTCGCCAACCTCCCGCCCTTCTTCGTGTCTCCCAAGTGCAAGGCAGACTCCTCCAATGGCAGTGCGCCAAAGAAAAGGAAAGCCACCACCATCAAACGAAAACCATGCATCGCAAAAATGCTCACAAAAGGGGCGAAACTCGACACTCAGCACTGGCTGCATGCGCGGCCCAAGTCGCTCGACCACTGCGACCATCGAGCATAAACCTTGTATTAAATCTTTTTATTATTGTATTTGATTTTCCTTCATGTGTTTTGTGTACAGTATATGTTTCTATTTACAACCAAGGACATTCCTTACCAACATCTGTATTGATATTGCAGTAATTTCACTGCTGGAAAAAAATACAGTTTTAATTACGGCTGTCAAAGATGGTGTGTTAATGGCGGTACGTCATGTATTTAATTCATTACGTAAACATTTTTAGGCTCATTAACGCGTGGGCATCATGTCAAGCCATACCTCTCTTTTATGACGGCAGACGGAAGCATAGGGTGGTGTACCCACACAGTCACACAGAGTGTGACGCTCTTTTAGAACTTTATTCTGACCTGAACACATCAACAGCAGTGCAATTCCAATGCCATATAGGTATCGCCAACTCACAAAACAGGTCTCTGCAAGATGTGTTCATGGACATTCCGAAACTCACAGTAACGCCTTAATTATGCACGCATGTGTGGCCTAAATAACAGAAAGAAAGTAAAACAAGTGGATATGCTTATGACTCACTCACGTAACTCTTACTGCAAAAGCACAATTTCATGGTCGGAAATCCCAGAAAATACATCTACACTCATAATGTGAACTCAACTTAAATTACTTGGTGTCTTTGAACACAACTCTTCATGGCTCTAATAACACAGTTAGTGTGATTCAAATGTTGTGCTACTATTTAACACACTAGTGTTAGGCAAATTGATTTTCAGACATGTGTGCTTTTAGCTTGAGCTACATTTTCAGTTCATTTAGGGCTGTTGATATATATACATATAATTATGTCTGTCATTTATCTTTTTGTTCATAAAACTCAGCAAAAATTGGCATATTTCACACATAGTTGCAAATGTTAATTAATCACGATCAATTAAGTGGAAAACTGATTAATTTGATTACAATTTTGAATCATTTGACAGCCCCAGTTTTAACACATAAGACTACTAGGAGAATGCGTATAAGCCATTACTATACTCCACTAACGCCACAACAACAGAGTAATTACCATGCACCAGCGTGTGTAAGTGATAATAGGGACATTACAATGCATTTCAGTATGTGATGGCCTAGCTGTACGTTTATAGCAGCAGTGGCACGACAGCGCCTTTACTAATGCGTAAGTACGTATACATAAGTTGTTTTGTATCCAACTACAGCTGGGCATCTAACAGTTACAAACGGCGACAACAAACTAGTAACTATGACGCTCGACAGTCTCATACGAAGGTAAAAATGTCACCGAGCACAGTAGCACTGCCTTTGTGCGGACATGATAGCTCCAAGCTACTTTGACTAGCCATCAACACAAGTGACAGCTGACGTTTGGCTCACGGCATCAGTGAACTTGACATCCATTTTTTGTGTACTTCCACAAACGTTAGCTCGATGCAGTTACAATAACCCACGCCAGCCCCTTACAAAAACACACACTTGGAGGAGAGGGACACTCGTCCTAGCACTTGTCGAGCTCGTATACCTTCCTTGCTCTTTGCGGTCGCCGTTATATGTTGTTGAGAAATCGTTGGGGAGGAGGAGAGCTGTGACCAAGATGGCGTCGCCTCCAAACTTCCACCACCACTTCCACTGTTACTTTGGACACTCATCAAGGCACTTTGCCGCCGAGCAGAGCCAAAGTACGCACTCTCAATAATTCGACGAAGCTCTGAGTTGTCGTCCATCGATTCACACCTGCTGTAGCCAAAAAAATGGCCGCTGACCGTGACTTTATTTGGCTACGGTGCTTCGCTAGACGTCTCGTATGTTGTAGTCCGGGTGGATCCTGCGGATGAGCGTCTTCCTAGGAGGCTCGATGGAGGGGATCCGGTGTAACCTTTGCATGATGACCGCTTGTCAGCATCCACTTCTCGAGCCGGGCTTTGATTCCAGTAGGCGAGGCTATCGCGAGGCCAGCGCGCACCTAGCAGCGCGGGAAGTAGGGAGGGGAGGGGGCGTGACACAGAAATAGACACTGATCTGGGATCATTTCTTCCTCCTTGACATCAGCTGCGTGCTCACCGGAAGGCACCGCTCGACATTGACCCAAGAACAGCCTCTTAGTGCGGCGAAAACAACTTCTTGACTGGTTGAGGAATTAAAAGCTAAAACTGCGACTCGCACGAACATACGGGGGCGCGCGCCCACACACACACAAGTTTTAACATAACATACATGTTAACAATAATCCTCATAAATGCAAAAAATGCACAAAGCGTTACCTTGCTTGTTTATGTAAGCACAACAATGTACAAAAGTCAGCATATGGCTTGTGTGTGCATTAGGGGTGGGCGGATCGATACAAATATTGATAGCACCGCAACCAATGCTAGTACAGTAGCAGTATCGGATCGATACCAGCGTCACAAAGTCAATACTTTTCAACTCTATTTTTCTCAAATATCTGTTTTTGTTGTGTTGTTCATACTGTCACATATTTTACAAAATCCGACAGGGCTTTGGGGGCAAAAAGGCAAAGGATTTGAATGAGAGCCGATAGTAGTTTTTGCTTTTGTTTACTTACTTTGCACTATTTACTTTTGGTACAAACAACCAAAAAAAAGGAATCATTGTACTATTTCGTTTATATTATTACATTGTCTTGTATTGTTATATTCATATACTATTTCCATTTGCCTAAAATATTTATCCTGTGTTTTATTGCGATTATCACCAAGATCAACAAATTAAAGGCAACATCATAAAAATAATTAAATTATCTTGAACATTTTCAAGCAAAAAAGTATTTGTATCAGTACAGGCAATACTGGCCTTGTACAGTACAGTATTTATTTGGTATCAGATGGATATCAACATTTGCAGTATCGCCCACCCCTTCTGTGCATGTCTGCATTTAGTAGGGTGGTGGTTGCAGGGAGGGGTGTGCAGGTGGGAAGCTATAGTGATGTGGCCTGTGGGCTACATAAGGTCTTTTGTTCCAAATTTGGTGCAGTGCATCAAAACGCCTTTGCCTCCTTGTAGGGTAATATGTACAATCATACCCTAAGGTGTTTAAGTATTCAAGCATTTTGGCCTACATTTTTTCCACTTTTATTACATTAACACACTAAAATATCTAGTCAGTGTTCCCCGTATGATACACTCGCTTCAGTACTTAATTGAAAATGCAATTTGTCGTACTGTACTGTGCATTCATGGGACTCATTATTCATTAACATACATTTTTTTCTTGTCGATCTAGTTTAGGAATAACTTTCCAATTCCACAAGATAAAGAAAGAGGCACAAATAATCATAATGCACATTGTAAGCACCTGTCTGTGGAAACCTGTTTTTTTTTTTTTTGGCCACAGGGTTTCCATGGAAACAGAGCAATAGTCTTAAAGCAATGAGGAGGGATTGTGTAAACCGACTACTATGTTGCACTACAATCCACAATTTATGGAGTCCTCTCGAGCTGCAGGGAGGGCATCTGAGGACATTCTGGCTGACATTTTATGAACTGCCTCCATTTAGGTGCGATAATACGAATATACACAGTAGGACACGGGAAAAAAAAAGGTGCTTAATGCCTATTAATGAATGGTCAATATTACTGCTGGCTGTGTGAAGATACATGTTTATTATGTATAATTTATAGCCTTGGTAACTATACAGCATGAATTTCAGTTACAACAAAGAGTGACAGAATGAAACAACATTAAATACTCCCATCTTGTTGCGGATTGTGGACATTTTGGAGCGAAGGTGAAGCACAGCGCATCAAGTAAACACGTGGTTTCTTGATCGAAAAGCCTGCCTCTGTCGCTCATACATGCTGACGTACGATCTGAGAAGGTCCTCCATCGTGTGACCCTGACACATCGCAAAACAGATATCAAGCATAGTTCCATCTAGAAATCAATAACCTTAAATAGGGTAGATCGAGGTGCAAGACACTCACCTGTGAGGTTTCACACACAAACACATTGCCTCTCACCAAGGTGCCGATGGTCATCTGGAAGTAGCCACCGACACTGTGGCACTCTGTGATGCGGCTGAACGGATGCATGACCAGCAACTCCTAAAAGGTTTCCATCATAACTGAATTTGTTATATCATTTGTGGTCTCCAGTAACATAAAAACTCAAACCACAGAATATGTCACCGCATAATACGAATGCACGGATACTGATAAAAAAAATTAACATTGCAAGGACAAAAGTATTGAGACGAGGGGTGTTGAGGGGAGACACCCAACTCACAAGACGAGACGGTGCACGAGACTGGGTCTACGAGAACGAGATGAGATTAACTTTAAGAAGTATAAAATAAAAACACTGAGTGGAGACTTAATGTGCCGTCAGTCCGAGACACAGCTGCAGATATCTGCTGGAGAAGAGCGTGCAGTGCTATAGCTCACGGTGTGTTGAAAACAGTCCCTTAAAATATAAAATGTCTGAGGAGTTGGAATTTAAAATATCCTGCAATTTGGGTCACCACTTGTCACTGAGGGTGATGGTGTATCCCGCAGCCAAACCAGTTGAGACTGCATTCAACTACACTACAAAAAACTGGGTGGGGTGGATATGTTTGAGGTGGGCACGTTCTTTTTTTGTTGTCACTACTTTTGTTTTCGTGTTCATGGGCTCCTTGCTCATTCCCAGACGGGAGCTGAGGCATTTGGCTTTGCAAGCAGCCTTTTTGCTTCCTAATTTCTACGATGTTATCTTGCATTTTTCCTCACTGGGGCGAGTCTTTTGCTGTGCATTCATGCTAACCGCCCTCCCTCGCCACTACATAGGCAAAGAAACCGTATGATTGACAAGAGGTCTCACTCTGCTCAAACGACGTTCGACTCTAGGTGCTGAACCGATGCAGAGAGTGAACCCTCTTCCTGCCTGTTTGAAGGCAAGAGACGAGGAAATATTGCACATGGCAATATATGGAGGCCGGCAAAATGTTTCCAGTTTATTTTCATTTGTGATTAATTTATCTATCTACTATAAATTATACATTATCGTGACAAAATGACACACATTTCTTAATCGGCTAATCGGGGGTTGGACAAGACACCTTTGGGCAGTTCTGTGATGGGTAAGAACTTGAGAACCCTGACCTACACTCCTATAAACCCTTGGAATAAACTAGAATAGAGAGTGTGAATCATAATCATATTTGCTTACATAATTAGTTTCTGTAGTGTAGGTGAAAGTACCTGCTGTCCCAATACTTTTGTCCACAACATATATTTTAATATAGTTTTTTTTTTTTTTTTTTTAAGAAAAGTTATTATGCATACCTTTGATTTTGGGTTGATTAGACTCACACCTTGCTTGCTGATAGCAATCAAAACTGTACTCGGGTAGCTCGATTCACATGTTTGCTGCAAAATGAAACGTATGATGAAGAAACTGCATATTCACCGGAGTCCTTCCCATATCGACAGTCATTGTCTGCAGACCTCTCCTTTCATCCTCATGACTTACTTTAACTTCAAAGAAGGCACAGCCAAAGGTGGGCCAGCTTGAGATGGCTTGCAGGAAAGCAATTTTGGATTCCTTCACTGTGATGCCACTCTGCTTGTTGTAGGAGGACATGATGTGCTGCAAGTTGAACAAAAAAAGAAAAAAAAAATCATGTGAGTCCATTCCTGTGCGTGCAAAACCACATCAACTGTACTTCTGCACTTCTCTTTCCATCCACTCCTATACCTTCTTCCACTCCTCAGGGGATGCGCTTTTGATCTGGTCAGCGGGAACCAGCTCCCTCAGCATTTTGGGGATCATAATAAACTGCGATCGGTCAGAATCCACCTTTGCTCTGAAAAGCAGTCCACCCAGTCTGATCATGTCCTCTTTGCTGCAGCTGTGGTACCCACGCAGGTATTTTGGAAGTTCCTAAATGATGGCAATGTGGGGTCACATATACAGTGGTGTGAAAAGGTGTTTGTTCCCTTCATGATTTCTTTTTTTTTTTGCATGTTTGTCACACTTAAATGTTTCAGATCATCAAACAATTTTAATTATTAGTCAATGACAACACAACTGAACACAAAATGCAGTTTTTAAAAGAAACTTTTTATTATTAAGGGAGAAAAAAATACAAACCTACTGGTCCTGTGTGAAAAAGTGATTGCCCCCTAAACCTAATAACTGGTTGTGCCACCATAGCAGCAACAACTGCAATCAAGCGTTTGTTGTTCTGCTGCAGAACCCAAGTTGGTTTCAGCTTGAGGCCACCAACAGATGGCCGGACATTCTCCTTCAGGATTTTTTGGTAGACAGCAGAATTCATGGTTCCATTTATCACAGCAAGTCTTCCTGGTCCTGAAGCAGCACAACAGCCCCAGACCATCACACTACCACCACATTTTACTGTTGGTATGATCTTTTTATGAAATGCGGCATTACTTTTACGCCTGATGTAATGGGACACACACCTTACAAAAAGGTAAACTTTTGTCTCATCAGACCACAGAGTATTTTCCCAAAGGTCTTGGGGATCATCAAGATGTTTTCTGGCAAAATTGAGATGAGCCTTAATGTTCTTTTTGTTCAACAGTAGTTTTGGTCTTGGAACTCTGCCATGCAGACTGTTTTCGGCCAGTGTCTTTCTTATGGTGGAGTCATGAACACTGACCTTAACTGAGGCAAGTGAGGCCTGCAGTTGTTTGGATGTTGTTGTGGGGTCTTTTGTGACCTCTTGGATGAGTTGTTGCTGCGCTCTTGGGGTCATTTTGGTTGGCCGGCCACTTCTGGGAAAGGTTCACCACTGTTCCATGTTTTCGTCATTTGTGGATAATGGCTCTCACTGTGGTTCGCTGGTGTCCCAAAGCTTTAGAACCAATCACTTTTTAGGGCCACCAAGATTTTGGATTTTTTTCTTCCTTAATAATACACAGTTTCATTTAAAAACTGCATTTTGTGTTCAGTTGTGTTGTCACTGGCTAATAGTTAAATTTGTTTGATCATATGAAACATTTAAATGTGACAAAAAAAAAAAGAAATCAGGAAGGGGCCAGACACTTTTTCACAGCACTGTAGGTTATATGGAAACTAGCAGCAACATGCAAAGTGGAATGAAGCATCAGTTGGGATACCTGTGGGAAATGGAAGGTAAGGTCTGCGACCAAGTCTTTGCCCGGGATCACGTTGAACCACAGCTTCCTCTTAAAAATCACCAGATAGGGCGTGTTTCCCAAGTTTCCTGGTAAGCAAAATGTCAATCATAAATATGAAGAGGCTGATGATTATTCAAAATATACTTTTCGTTACCTTCTCTCACTTTTTTCCCTTTCTTAGGAGCATCAGAAGTCTCCCTTAAACTGTCAAAGAAATATTTCTGCTCATTCAAGCTCAGCACCTGAAGTTATGCAATTACAAGGTAGAGTCATGACACCTCTGACCAAACTTACATGGAAAATGACAAATATTTTGCAGGAATATCATCCAAACTTACCCGATTTGGTGTTTTCAAATAAAGGCCGTATCCATCGGCTGAGCTCAGCTTGAGTTGAGAGGCAATACTGCAGCACAGGTCTTGGATTGTGGTTGTGGATGTCACTTCAATTATCTGCAAAAAGAGAAGAATGTCAAAGTAATACATACCGTGAATCCCTGCATATTCACAAATTTCTTAGTTTAAAAATTCATTTGTGCTTTGTCGCTCGAAAAAGGTTGAGCAAAAGGTTAGAATGTTATGGGTGTAACGTCAAAATAATGACGTCAAGATATTACGAGAAGAAAATTTATGAATATTCCTGAAGAAGAAAGTTGAAAGATTTGGAAAAAAGCCCAGCAAAAATGGGGCAAAAAAGAGCAAACACCAAAATTCATACAAATAGGCTTTTTCACCTATATCACTATAAGTGGCTCTTGCATCATTTCATTTTTCAGAACGTGGCCCTCGGTGGAAAAACTTTGGACACCCCTGTTATAATGCTTAGGCATTTTTACGGCTGTGTCAATTATACGGTGTTTCGCTTGGATCATAACCCCCGTGAATTTTAATACATGCTCATCCTTCTTATTCAATGCATGGGTCTAACATGCGCCCAAAGAACACACAATCTGTTTTAAAAACTTTTAAAAAGTCTTGTGGCTTACATCATTGGAGTCATTTGGGAAGTGGATTTTATGGAAAATGAGGCTGCTGTTTTGCTGGATGGCATCCACTTCGACCAGATGAGGAGGATGCTTCCTGGGCTCCTTGCTGAGGAAACAAAACACACAGGAGACAAACGTTGAGAACAACAACAGCAGTGTTTCACATTCATCCATTCATTTATCTGTGGCAGCACGGCACACATACAGTAACCACTCGCCACTACGCGCTTTGAATTTTGTGACATCAAAAATAAATTAATAAGTCATAATGGTTTCTTGGTTGAATACGGCCTATTAATAGTTTTTTTTTTAAATGCGTATTGATCCAAATTATACGTATTTGTTGCCTAAATTAAGCATTTAAGTAT